>NC_092094.1:5647358-5882358 GCF_045679555.1 Salvelinus alpinus
ATACGTGGTCTGTCGTACGGTAATTTGGTAAAAAGCCAATTTGACATTTTTTCAGTACATTGTTTTCACTGAGGAAATGTACGAGTCTGCTGTTAGTGATAATGCAGAGGATTTTCCCAAGGTTGCTGTTGACGCATATCCCACGGTAGTTATTGGGGTCAAATTTGGCTCCGCTTTTGTGGATTGGGGTGGGGGGGGATCAGTCCTTGGTTCCAAATATTGGGGAAGATGCCAGAGCTAAGGATGATGTAAAAGAGTTTAAGTATAGCCAATTGGAATTTGTTGTCTGTATATTTGATCATTTCATTGAGGATACCAATGAAAAGCCTGTGGCCTTTTTGGGTTGGAGGGTTTTTATTTTGCCCATTTTGCTCATTCAAGGTAATTGGAGAATCTAGTGGGTTCTGGTCATCTTTAATAGTTGATTCTAAGATTTGTATTTGATCATGTATATGTTTTTGCTGTTTGTTCTTTGTTATAGAGCAAAAAAGAGGTGGTTTATCCACACATCTCCATTTTGGATAGATAACTCTTCGTGTGGTTGTTTGTTTAGTGATTTCCAATTTTCCCAGAAGTGGTTAGATTCTATGGATTCTTCAATTACATTGAGCTGATTTCTGACGTGCTGTTCCTTCTTTTTCCGTAGTGTATTTCTGTGTTGTTTTAGTGATTCACCATAGTGAAGGCGTAGGCTCAGGTTTTCTGGGTCTCTATGTTTTTGGTTGGACAGGTTTCTCAATTTCTTTATTAGATTTTTGCATTCTTCATCAAACCATTTGTCATTGTTGTTCATTTTCTTCGGTTTTCTATATGAGATTTTTAGGTTTGATAGGGAAGCTGAGAGGTCAAATATACTGTTAAGATGTTCTACTGCCAAGTTTACACCTTCACTATTACAGTGGAACGTTTTACCCAGGAAATTGTCTAAAAGGGATTGAATTTGTTGTTGCCTAATTGTTTTTTGGTAGGTTTCCAAACTACATTCCTTTCATCTATAGCATTTCTTAATGTTACTCAGTTCCTTTGGCTTTGATGCCTCATGGTTGAGTATTGCTCTGTTCAAGTAGACTGTGATTTAGCTGTGGTCTGATAGGGGTGTCAGTGGACTGACTGTGAACGCTCTAAGAGAGACTGTGTTGAGGTCAGTAATAAAGTAGTCTACAGTACTACTGCCAAGAGATGAGCTATAGGTGAACCTACCATAGGAGTCCCCTCGAAGCCTACCACTGACTATGTTACATACCCAGCGTGCGACAGAACTGCAGGAGTTGTGACCCATTTTTGTTGGTTATGTTGTCATAATTTTGCCTAGGGGGGCATATTGGAGAAGGAATGCTGTCATCTCCTGGCAGGTGTTTGTCCCCCTGTGTGCTGAGGGTGTCAGGTTCTTGTCCGGTTCTGGCATTTAGGTCACCACAGACTAATACATGTCCCTGGGCCTGGAAATGATTGATATCCCCCTCCAGGATGGAGAAGCTGTCTTCATTAAAGTAGTGGGGGATAAAGTAGTTCATTCTAGTGGGGGATATAGGTATCACACAGGAGGACATTTTTCTCTGTTGAGATCATTTCCTTTTGAATTTCTAGCCAAATGTAAAATGTTCCTGTTTTGATTAATTAAATGGAGTGAGTTAGGTCAGCTCTATACCAAATTAGCATACCCCCTGAGTCCCTTCTCAGTTTCACACCTGGTAGTTTGGTGGATGGGACTACCAGCTCTCTGTAACCTAGAGGGCAACCAGTGGGTCCGTCTCCTCTATACCAGGTTTCTTGCAGGATGACAATGTCTGTATTTCTGATTTCTTTGGTGAAGTCCAGGTTCCTGCTCTTTAGGCCAAAGGCAGATGACCTCAGGCCTTGGATATTCCAGGATGATATAGTGAAGGCTTTGTGTTCCATAAAGTGTCCAATGTTGTTGGTCGTGTGGTTTGGCCTCAGACCAGTAAGTGTGAGCAGAGCCTGCTGAGCATCTGGTACATGCCATTGGCTTGGGCTAGTGTCTCTCGCTCTCTGCATCTCTGTCTCTCTCTCTCTGTCTCTCTCTCTCTGTCTCTCTCTCTCTCTGTCTCTCTCTCTCTCTCCCTCTCTCTCTCTCTCTCTCTCCCTCTCTGTCTCTCTCTCTCGCTGTCTCTCTGTCTCTCTCTCTCTGTCTCTCTGTCTCTGTCTCTCTCTCTCTCTCTGTCTCTCTCTCTCTGTCTCTCTAAAGTTTACCCTAATGAACATGACCCAGGTAAAATAGAAGTCAGGAGAGAGTATAAGCGTCAGCCGAACGAGTGTGCTCGCATACTCCCTTAAAAGACATTCGATGTAAAAAGAGAAAAAATGTGGCAGTAGTACTGTTTGTTCATTTTGAGACACCGTAGCCAGTATACACTTCCTCAAAATACATAAGTCAAGAAATCTGTCATTCATTTTTTATTTTTTATAATTGCCGTAATAATAGATCTTAGTCGCGCATTTTAAATCTAACTAAGATGTTTGGGTGCAGTATTTCTCAATCGTTGAATGACAACAAATACTTTATTGAATAATCCCAACTGTTAACCAATCACTAACGACAGGGTGTAGACTTCCGCTTGCCTTGAGAAAAGATGTTGTGTGCCTAAACAGCCCAACAACAAAAAAACACTTACCGAAGTCCAAAGCAAATAAAAACATCAGAAAATGACATCATAGTAAACAAGTGCCGTTGGAAAGTATTCAAACCCCTTTGACTTTTTCCACATTTTGTTACGTTAAAGCCTTATTTTAAAATGGATTAAATCAACAAAAAACATTTTTTTTTTTTAGAACAAGGCTGTAACGTAACAAAATGTGGAAACAGTCAAAGGGGTTTGAATACTTTCTGAAGACCCTGTTTACACAAACTCTTCCAAACTGTTTCGGTCGGGACGCATGAGATCCATCACCTTAAGTGTCACAGGGTTCTCCTCTGTATAAAGGATAAGACACATGTTTTATGACCGTCGGACATGCACAGTAGATCACCTGCTGGTTGCCGACGAAAACAGTGATGATTCAACGTGTAAAAAAAATCGTCTTGAAATGAATTAGAAAATGGTCAATGTTCTGTGGTCAGAGGAAGATAGGACGCTGCTTTTAACCATTTGTCGACATAAGTCTGTTTTCTCCTTAACATTGGGCTTTCACCAGGGCGGTGGAACAAAATGTCACAACTTGACCTTCCATACAGGTCGAGGTCGGGCGTATGAACACAACAACCATGGATTGTCTGTACAAATCACACTTTGTCATGCCCCCCCCCCCCCCCCTCCTCCTATTTCCTTGTCTGTCCATGTCACCTTCACCTAATGTAGAAACTGTTAATAACTATCTTACTATATGTCACTGTTTGAGGGGGATAAACGGTTGCAAGGTACCTATGTTATGAGGTTATCACTTAGGCTATCTCAGAGTTTAGCTCTTCACAGAGACATCTCACTTGTTTAATAGTAGCTAACTCGCTAGCTGTTTAATAGTAGCTAACTCGCTAGCTGTTTAATAGTAGCTAACTCGCTAGTTGTTTAATAGTAGCTAACTCGCTAGTTGTTTAATAGTAGCTAACTCGCTAGCTGTTTAATAGTAGCTAGCTGTTTAATAGTAGCTAACTCGCTAGCTGTTTAATAATAGCTAACTCGCTAGCTGTTCAATAGTAGCTAACTCGCTAGCTGTTTAATAGTAGCTAACTCGCTAGCTGTTCAATAGTAGCTAACTCGCTAGCTGTTTAATAGTAGCTAACTCGCTAGCTGTTTAATAGTAGCTAACTCGCTAGCTGTTTAATAGTAGCTAACTCGCTAGCTGTTTAATAGTAGCTAACTCGCTAGCTGTTTAATAGTAGCTAACTCGCTAGCTGTTCAATAGTAGCTAACTCGCTAGCTGTTTAATAGTAGCTAACTCGCTAGCTGTTTAATAGTAGCTAACTCGCTAGCTGTTTAATAGTAGCTAACTCGCTAGCTGTTCAATAGTAGCTAACTCGCTAGCTGTTTAATAGTAGCTAACTCGCTAGCTGTTTAATAGTAGCTAACTCGCTAGCTGTTCAATAGTAGCTAACTCGCTAGCTGTTTAATAGTAGCTAACTCGCTAGCTGTTTAATAGTAGCTAACTCGCTAGCTGTTTAATAGTAGCTAACTCGCTAGCTGTTTTACTAGTGAGGAATACAGTTATTATTCTAACATGCCTCTCTCTCTCTCTCTCTCTCTCTCAATCTATCTGTGTGTGTCTCTCTCTCTCTCTATCTGTGTGTGTGTCTCTCTCTCTCTCTCTATCTGTGTCTCTCTCTCTCTCTCTATCTGTGTGTGTCTCTCTCTCTCTCTATCTGTGTGTGTCTCTCTCTCTCTATCTGTGTGTGTGTCTCTCTCTAACTCTCTCGTTGTTGTGAATGCTATAGTGTTCTGATGCTAGTCTCTGTGTCTCTCTCTGGGTTTCTGTATCACCAGGCACCAGGGTAGACAGTTAACATGCCCTTTAACATCTCTGTATCACCAGGCACCAGGGTAGACCGTTAACATGCCCTTTAACATCTCTGTATCACCAGGCACCAGGGTAGACAGTTAACATGCCCTTTAACATCTCTGTATCACTAGGGTAGACAGTTAACATGCCCTTTAACATCTCTGTATCACCAGGGTAGACAGTTAACATGCCCTTTAACATCTCTGTATCACCAGGGTAGACAGTTAACATGCCCTTTAACATCTCTGTATCACCAGGGTAGACAGTTAACATGCCCTTTAACATATTTGTATCACCAGGGTAGACAGATAACATGCCTTTTAACATCTCTGTAGCACCAGGGTAGACCGTTAACATGCCCTTTAACATCTCTGTATCACCAGGGTAGACCATTAACATGCCCTTTAACATCTCTGTATCACCAGGGTAGACAGTTAACATGCCCTTTAACATCTCTGTATTACCAGGCACCAGGGTAGACCGTTAACATGCCCTTTAACATCTCTGTATCACCAGGGTAGACAGTTAACATGCCCTTTAACATCTCTGTATCACCAGGGTAGACAGTTAACACCCCCTTTAACATCTCTGTATCACCAGGGTAGACAGTTAACACCCCCTTTAACATCTCTGTATCACCAGGGTAGACAGTTAACATGCCCTTTAACATCGCTGTATCACCAGGCACCAGGGTAGACAGTTAACATGCCCTTTAACATCTCTGTAGCACCAGGGTAGACAGTTAACATGACCTTTAACATCTCTGTATCACCAGGGTAGACAGTTAACATGCCCTTTAACATCTCTGTATCACCAGGGTAGACCGTTAACATGCCCTTTAACATCTCTGTATCACCAGGGTAGACCGTTAACATGCCCTTTAACATCTCTGTATCACCAGGGTAGACAGTTAACATGCCCTTTAACATCTCTGTATCACCAGGGTAGACTGTTAACATGCCCTTTAACATCTCTGTATCACCAGGGTAGACCGTTAACATGCCCTTTAACATCTCTGTATCACCAGGGTAGACAGTTAACATGCCCTTTAACATCTCTGTATCACCAGGCACCAGGGTAGACAGTTAACATGCCCTTTAACATCTCTGTATCACCAGGGTAGACAGTTAACATGCCCTTTAACATCTATGTATCACCAGGGTAGACAGTTAACATGCCCTTTAACATCTCTGTATCACCAGGGTAGACAGTTAACATGCCCTTTAACATCTCTGTAGCACCAGGGTAGACCGTTAACATGCCCTTTAACATCTCTGTATCACCAGGGTAGACAGTTAACATGCCCTTTAACATCTCTGTATCACCAGGGTAGACAGTTAACATGCCCTTTAACATCTCTGTAGCACCAGGGTAGACCGTTAACATGCCCTTTAACATCTCTGTATCACCAGGGTAGACAGTTAACATGCCCTTTAACATCTCTGTATCACCAGGGTAGACTGTTAACATGCCCTTTAACATCTCTGTATCACCAGGGTAGACCGTTAACATGCCCTTTAACATCTCTGTATCACCAGGGTAGACCGTTAACATGCCCTTTAACATCTCTGTATCACCAGGGTAGACAGTTAACATGCCCTTTAACATCTCTGTATCACCAGGGTAGACAGTTAACATGCCCTTTAACATCTCTGTATCACCAGGGTAGACAGTTAACATGCCCTTTAACATCTCTGTATCACCAGGGTAGACAGTTAACATGCCCTTTAACATCTCTGTATCACCAGGGTAGACAGTTAACATGCCCTTTAACATCTCTGTAGCACCAGGGTAGACCGTTAACATGCCCTTTAACATCTCTGTATCACCAGGGTAGACAGTTAACATGCCCTTTAACATCTCTGTATCACCAGGGTAGACTGTTAACATGCCCTTTAACATCTCTGTATCACCAGGGTAGACAGTTAACATGCCCTTTAACATCTCTGTATCACCAGGGTAGACAGTTAACATGCCCTTTAACATCTCTGTATCACCAGGCACCAGGGTAGACAGTTAACATGCCCTTTAACATCTCTGTATCACCAGGGTAGACAGTTAACATGCCCTTTAACATCTCTGTATCACCAGGCACCAGGGTAGACAGTTAACATGCCCTTTAACATCTCTGTATCACCAGGCACCAGGGTAGACAGTTAACATGCCCTTTAACATCTCTGTATCACCAGGGTAGACAGTTAACATGCCCTTTAACATCTCTGTATCACCAGGCACCAGGGTAGACAGTTAACATGCCCTTTAACATCTCTGTATCACCAGGGTAGACAGTTAACATGCCCTTTAACATCTCTGTAGCACCAGGGTAGACCGTTAACATGCCCTTTAACATCTCTGTATCACCAGGGTAGACAGTTAACATGCCCTTTAACATCTCTGTATCACCAGGCACCAGGGTAGACAGTTAACATGCCCTTTAACATCTCTGTATCACCAGGGTAGACAGTTAACATGCCCTTTAACATCTCTGTATCACCAGGGTAGACCATTAACATGCCCTTTAACATCTCTGTATCACCAGGGTAGACCGTTAACATGCCCTTTAACATCTCTGTATCACCAGGGTAGACCATTAACATGCCCTTTAACATCTCTGTATCACCAGGGTAGACAGTTAACATGCCCTTTAACATCTCTGTATCACCAGGCACCAGGGTAGACAGTTAACATGCCCTTTAACATCTCTGTATCACCAGGGTAGACAGTTAACATGACCTTTAACATCTCTGTATCACCAGGGTAGACCGTTAACATGCCCTTTAACATCTCTGTATCACCAGGGTAGACAGTTAACATGCCCTTTAACATCTCTGTATCACCAGGGTAGACAGTTAACACCCCCTTTAACATCTCTGTATCACCAGGGTAGACAGTTAACACCCCCTTTAACATCTCTGTATCACCAGGGTAGACAGTTAACATGCCCTTTAACATCGCTGTATCACCAGGCACCAGGGTAGACAGTTAACATGCCCTTTAACATCTCTGTAGCACCAGGGTAGACAGTTAACATGACCTTTAACATCTCTGTATCACCAGGGTAGACAGTTAACATGCCCTTTAACATCTCTGTATCACCAGGGTAGACAGTTAACATGCCCTTTAACATCTCTGTATCACCAGGGTAGACAGTTAACATGCCCTTTAACATCTCTGTATCACCAGGGTAGACAGTTAACACCCCCTTTAACATCTCTGTATCACCAGGGTAGACAGTTAACACCCCCTTTAACATCTCTGTATCACCAGGGTAGACAGTTAACATGCCCTTTAACATCTCTGTATCACCAGGGTAGACAGTTAACATGCCCTTTAACATCTCTGTATCACCAGGGTAGACAGTTAACATGCCCTTTAACATCTCTGTATCACCAGGGTAGACCGTTAACACCCCCTTTAACATCTCTGTATCACCAGGCACCGGGGTTTGGCTTTGGGATAGCCATCTCAGGAGGTCGGGATAACCCTCATTTCCAGAGTGGTGAGACCTCCATCGTCATCTCGGACGTCTTGAAGGGAGGGCCAGCCGAGGGCCTACTGCAGTAAGATCCTCCTCTCCTCTCCTCTCCTCTCCTCTCCTCTCCTCTCCTCTCCTCTCTTGGGATTAATTACCACATCGGCTTCCTTGGTTTGATATAAATCTGAGGGATGTGGCTTGGAACAAATGTAACCGTTCTCAGATAAATAGATGGTTCTATGGATGGGAGGACTGACAGTCCATGAGATCAAAATGATAGTATTAATAAAACATTTTTAGTTATACATGTGGTTGTTTACGGTGTTTTTACAAGTCTCTCTCTCTCTCTCCTCTTTCCTTCCAGGGAGAATGACAGAGTCACGATGGTCAACGCCGTCTCCATGGACAACGTGGAACACGCATACGCAGTCCAGCAGCTACGCAAAAGTGGCAAGAATGCAAAAATTGTGAGTATCATTTTGAGGAACCTAAGATTTCAACAACAACAACAAAAAAAGTCCTCTATGTTTCTTTTGCACTGATAAAATCCAGCTGTTAAATATAAATTGGCCAATTCCTTTATCTTAATACCTGGAGGCATAAGTACGCCTAGGAGTCACCAATTATCTGCTAAAACCTGGAGATCATATCTCACCACTTCCACTGGACACAGAGAGAGACAACTGGAAGTTGGGGTGTAATTACACCACTTATTATGTACTAGATCCTGTCTCTTTGGGGCTAACGTCCTGTAGAGCGAGAGAGAGAGAGAGAGAGAGAGAGATAACGAGGAAGAAATGAGGAAAGGAAATTGGTGTGTAATCTAATAACAATGGGCTAAAGTTGTCTTCCTCTTCAGACAATCAGACGGAAGCGGAAGGTGCATGTACCCATGGGTCGTCTGGGGGAGAGGGAGACCATGTCGGAGCATGAGGAGGACGAGGAGGACAGTTACGACGAAGAGATATACGAGACGCGCTCCACACGCAGCGGCCCCAGTGCCTACAGCGGCGTGGGAGGGGCCTCGGCCCGGCGCAGCGGGAGGAGCACGGGAAGGCGGGACCGGGACAGAGAGCGGGAACGCAGCGGCTCACGGGAGAGGAGTCTCTCCCCGCGGTCCGACCGGCGCTCACTCAACCAACCCCCGCGGCCCGCCAAAGTCACCCTCGTCAAGTCCCGCAAGAATGAAGGTGAGCATCACAAAGTTGGGATTTTTGGGGTGGAGCCAAACGTGCCGTTTCTCTAGAGAGACATCAAATCATTCACAATAGAAATGAAGGCAAGAACTAAATGGGAGTTGTAGTTTTCATTAAGCAAATATTCAACCTAGTTCAGTGCTGTCTCGGACAGAGATAGATTTATTTTTACAGTTGGTGAAAGTAAGACTTATGTACTTTGTTAAACTAGTATAATAAAGCTAGTATAATTGCTCTGTAGCACGTAGGCAAGCTAGGCTAGCTAAATAGGATGACTAAAGCTAGGCTAGCTAAATAGGACGACTCAAGGCGGTAGAGAATGGGGAGAAAAGAGATGACGTTGGCTGGCTGGCTGGCTGACTGGTTGGCTGGCTGGCTGGTTGGTTGGCTGACTGGTTGGCTGGCTGGCTGGCTGGCTGGCTGGCTGGCTGGTTGGTTGGCTGACTGGCTGACTGGTTGGCTGGCTGGCTGGCTGGCTGGCTGGCTGGTTGGTTGGCTGGCTGGTTGGTTGCTGGCTGGCTGACTGGCTGGCTGACTGGTTGGCTGGCTGGCTGGTTGGTTGGCTGTTTGGCTGGCTGGCTGGTTGGTTGGCTGGCTGTTTAGCTGGCTGGCTGACTGGCTGGTTGGTTGGTTGGCTGGCTGGCTGTTTGGTTGGCTGGCTGGTTGGTTGGCTGTTTGGCTGGCTGGCTGGCTGGTTGGTTGGCTGTTTGGCTGGCTGGCTGGCTGGCTGGTTGGTTGGCTGGCTGGTTGGTTGGCTGACTGGTTGGCTGGTTGGTTGGCTGTTTGGCTGGTTTGTTGGCTGGTTGGTTGGTTGGCTGGCTGGTTGGCTGTTTGGCTGTTTGGCTGGTTGGCTGGTTGGTTGGCTGTTTGGCTGGTTGGTTGGTTGGTTGGCTGTTTGGCTGGTTGGTTGGTTGGCTGGTTGGTTGGTTGGTTGGCTGTTTGGCTGGCTGGTTGGTTGGCTGGCTGGCTGGTTGGTTGGTTGGTTGGCTGGTTGGTTGGTTGGCTGCTTGGCTGGCTGGTTGGTTGGCTGGCTGGCTGGTTGGTTGGTTGGTTGGCTGTTTGGCTGGTTGGTTGGTTGGCTGCTACTACCTGAGCAGAGATGAGATGATTTAAGGACTGAAACGTTGTAAAGTCATCAAGTAAAATTAAGTAATAAACACAACGGTCAGGGTTAGTTGGGATCAGGGTTAGGGTTAGTTAGGATATATGTTGTCTAGTTGGGGTCAGGGTTAGTTAGGATATATGTTGTCTAGTTGGGGTCAGGGTTAGGGTTAGTTAGGATATATGTTGTCTAGTCAGGGTTAGGGTTAGTTAGGATATATGTTGTCTAGGGTCAGGGTTAGTTAGGATATATGTTGTCTAGTCAGGGTTAGGGTTAGTTAGGATATATGTTGTCTAGTCAGGGTTAGGGTTAGTTAGGATATATGTTGTCTAGGGTCAGGGTTAGTTAGGATATATGTTGTCTAGTCAGGGTTAGGGTTAGTTAGGATATATGTTGTCTAGTCAGGGTTAGGGTTAGTTAGGATATATGTTGTCTAGTTGGGGTCAGGGTTAGGGTTAGTTAGGATATATGTTGTCTAGTCAGGGTTAGGGTTAGTTAGGATATATGTTGTCTAGTTGGGGTCAGGGTTAGTTAGGATATATGTTGTCTAGTTGGGGTCAGGGTTAGGGTTAGTTAGGATATATGTTGTCTAGTCAGGGTTAGGGTTAGTTAGGATATATGTTGTCTAGGGTCAGGGTTAGTTAGGATATATGTTGTCTAGTCAGGGTTAGGGTTAGTTAGGATATATGTTGTCTAGTCAGGGTTAGGGTTAGTTAGGATATATGTTGTCTAGGGTCAGGGTTAGTTAGGATATATGTTGTCTAGTCAGGGTTAGGGTTAGTTAGGATATATGTTGTCTAGTCAGGGTTAGGGTTAGTTAGGATATATGTTGTCTAGTCAGGGTTAGGGTTAGTTAGGATATATGTTGTCTAGTTGGGGTCAGGGTTAGTTAGGATATATGTTGTCTAGTTGGGGTCAGGGTTAGTTGGGATCTGGTCTTGACACAAACTTTTTGGCCTACCAGCCACTCAGATTTTTTTTTGCGTAATTACACCAACAACTGGGCGGCAGGTAGTCTAGTGGTTAGAACGTTGGACTAGTAACGGAAAGGTTGCTAGATCGAATCCCCCGAGCTGACAAGGTAAAAAATCTGTCGTTCTGCGCCCGAACAAGGCAATTAACCCACCGTTCCTGGGCTGTCATTCAAAATAAGAATTTGTTCTTAAATGACTCGCCTAGTTAAAATAAAGGTTAAATAAAAATTACAAAAATTTAAATAACAAACAACAACAAAAGGATGAGCGTGTTTTCTTAACGTTTCTTAAACAATACAGGTATTACTAGTAAGAAGTGATATATTGCTCCATTTTATTTCGTTTTTTTTGTGACCTGAGTCTTTTAACCAGCATAATGAGACAAACATTTTCAGCTGCCCCTTTAAGGGCGGGAAGCTACCGAGGCACTTGAGCTGTTCTCCTCGTGACAGTGTGCCTGTGAGAGAATCTGACTACTAGCTGATGTGTCTTCGTTAACAGTTGAAGCAAACTCAAACATTGTGAACAAAACAATAAAAAATAAGCCCAAAAGAAACACAAGGACAGTCTCACTTTTAAAGTAAATTAGACAGACTTTTTATGCCTGTGTTCAGCACTACTAAAAATATATCTTCAACACTTCAATCACAGTGAGCACAGCTCCCCAGCCAAGGCAGTGTTGTTGCGCGAGGTGGGATATAATAGGATTTTTTTAGTTCTTTGTGTGATTAGCTATCAGCTATGAAACAAAACGACAGAAAAACTTTGAAAACCAGTTGAAAACATATAATACTAGATATAGCCTAAAGAGCAGATAAAATTGACAATAGTCTGATGGGTGACAATATTATCAATTGTCAAATGGTGAGTGATGAGACTGTGTGACACAAAGGCATGTGTTTTTGTATTTTTACTTTATTTATATATTAAAAAAAAAAACTAAAAAAAAAGACTTTTTCAAATTTTCCTACAGAGTTGTATGCAGACGTTTTGGTTTCTCTATCTGACCAATCGGAAAGAGCAGATTCTAAGGTTTCAAACACACCTGCATGTGCCAAACAACTCTCAATAATGAACGGATGAGAGCTCTGTTTCTAAATACCACTTTTGGTAATGTTTTGTTGTTGTAGAATAACCATAGTTTCACACGTGTGAGCACTCAAGACACTAAGTAATTGTTTTTGGAGGGGGGAAATATACTTTATATTTTATTCTCTTATATTCCATTACATTCTTACTGTAAAATTAGAATATAATGTTCTTTATAAATCTATTTTTTATTTTTTATCATAATATTTCTTAAGACCTGCCTAAATTAAATAATGGATTTCTTTGTCATGGTGTATATTAAATTGATTAATTAGACCGTTAGATTAGAAGGTAGACGCTCCAAAGACCCACATTGGCGGCTACTGGTATGTGCCTAGGCCTGGCGATGCTAGTGCTAACCGCTGCTACCAACTGCTGCCCTCTCAGAGGTCCATAGCCGCCTACCAGCAGCTAGCAGACGTGAGCGTGATTGTCAACATGCCATATACTATGCTAACATACTATAGCATGCTATATTGCTAAAATCCTATAGCATGCTATACTATGCTAACATGCTATAGCATGCTATACTATGCTATGCTAACACTATCTTTGTTGCTGTTCGTTCACTCGGTAAGCAGAATATGGCCTTCGCCTGGCCAGCCACATCTTCGTGAAGGACATCTCCCCCGAGAGCCTGGCGGCCAGGGACGGGAACATACAGGAGGGAGACGTAGTACTGAAGGTGAGAGGAGGGAGGGAGGGAGGGAGGGAGGTAGAGGGGGGGAGACGTAGTACTGAAGGTGAGAGGAGGGAGGGAGGTAGAGGGAGGGAGGTAGAGGGAGGGAGGTAGAGGGAGGTAGAGGGAGGGAGGTAGAGGGAGGTAGAGGGAGGGAGGGAGGGAGGTAGAGGGGGAGGAGAATGAGGATATCGGGGACGGAATCATCCTTCATTGTTCTGTAATCTGCTGAATATATGTTTTTCCTTGCTGTCCCCTGATTGGTTGTTTTCTCCAAGCCGTATCTAATTAGGTTATTTCTTACCGTTTGTAACTAATTGGTTGTTTCCTCTCAGATCAACGGCACGGTGACAGAGAACTTGTCGTTGATAGACGCTAAGAAGCTGATTGAGAGGTCAAAGGGCAAGCTAAAGATGGTGGTGCAGAGAGACGAGAGAGCTACGCTGCTGAACATACCTGACCTGGACGACAGCATCCCATCAGCCAACGCCTCCGACAGAGACGGTGAGGGACACTACGTGTGTGTGTGTGTGTGTGTGCGTGCGTGTGCGCGTGCATGTGCGTGTGTGCGTGTGTGTGCTCACTCGTTGTTTCGTAATGCTGGAAAAGGCTAAATGCCGTAGGGTCGTAGGGTCGTAGGGTCGTGGGCGTTGTGCTAAAAGGCAAAGCCCCATCAATGTTGAAATACACAGCAACATGTACTTACTTTCATATTCCAGGACCACCCGTATGTAAAAGGTATGACTGTTATTCCCTGAAAGTGTCTGCTAAATGACGTGACTATATGGAAGAGCCATTTCCCTGTACAACTGACTAGGTATCCCCCCCTTTCCCGGTACAACTGACTAGGTATCCCCCCTTTCCCTGTACAACTGACTAGGTATCCCCCCTTTCCCTATACAACTGACTAGGTATCCCCCCCTTTCCCTATACAACTGACTAGGTATCCCCCCCCCCCCCTTTCCCTGTACAACTGACTAGGTATCCCCCCCCTTTCCCTGTACAACTGACTAGGTATCCCCCCCTTTCCCTGTACAACTGACTAGTTATCCCCCCTTTCCCTGTACAACTGACTGGGTATCCCCCCCTTTCCCTGTACAACTGACTAGGTATCCCCCCCTTTCCCTGTACAACTGACTAGGTATCCCCCCCTTTCCCTGTACAACTGACTAGGTATCCCCCTTTCCCTGTACAACTGACTAGGTACCCCCCTTTCCCTGTACAACTGACTAGGTATCCCCCCCTTTCCCTGTACAACTGACTAGGTATCCCCCCTTTACAACTGACTAGGTATCCCCCTTTCCCTGTACAACTGACTAGGTATCCCCCTTTCCCTGTACAACTGACTAGGTATCCCCCCCTTTCCCTGTACAACTGACTAGGTATCCCCCTTTCCCTGTACAACTGACTAGGTATTCCCCCCTTTCCCTGTACAACTGACTAGGTATCCCCCCTTTACAACTGACTAGGTATCCCCCTTTCCCTGTACAACTGACTAGGTATTCCCCCTTTACAACTGACTAGGTATCCCCCCTTTACAACTGACTAGGTATCCCCCTTTCCCTGTACAACTGACTAGGTATCCCCCCTTTACAACTGACTAGGTATCCCCCTTTCCCTGTACAACTGACTAGGTATTCCCCCCTTTCCCTGTACAACTGACTAGGTATCCCCCTTTCCCTGTACAACTGACTAGGTATCCCCCTTTCCCTGTACAACTGACTAGGTATCCCTCTTTCCCCTTCCTCTATATTATTCATATGTTGTTGAATATTGTGCTGTTTTGTTGTGTGTGTGTGTGTGTGTGTGTGTGTGTGTGTGTGTGTGTGTGTGTGTGTGTGTGTGTGTGTGTGTGTGTGTGTCTGAACAACAGACATTTCAGATATCCATTCGGTGGCGTCCGACCATTCCAACCGATCCCATGACAGACATCGTAACGGCCGGTCCCGCTCCCCGGACAGGCGGTCCGAACCCTCCAGATACTCCCCACCACAGATCACCAACGGCAGGTAAACACACCACCACCTTGGCTGCTACAGAGTACAGGGCCGACCTAAACGTTTCATCGGCTCGCCTAAGTCCAAACGTATTGTATTTAAAAAAAAATATGTTTTACATATATTTTCATTATGGGAAAAAAACACTTTCAGTGTCAACTTAAACGACTAAAACCATATATAAAGAATGTAGAACATTAATATGGACCTATATATGTAGAATTGCAGGAAATTGGCTTTAAAACCGGCAACATTTTCTCTCCGCTCCACGGAGAAATTTCTAGAATTGCAGGAAATTGGCTTACAAATGCAAATGTCTCTACGCTGCCAAGATGGGGCACCATCTAAAATTCACTCCCACCGCCTGAGCCCCTTTTCCATCCAGAAAAAACCCTGCATTAGAACTCAAAGGCTCTTTGGCCGTTTACACAGGCAGCCTTCTAACCAACCAAAACATTTAGAACAGTTTTGACCGCTGAAATATGAGATGTTTTTAAGGTCTTAAGTGTCTTTATTGTCCTGTTTTTTTTGCACATTTAACAAAGACACTTCAGTTGGAGAATACCGTAAGTTGGACACCCCGTTCCCTTGACCTCACGGGGTGTAGAGCCCACTGGGTATAGAGCCCACTGGGTATAGAGCCCACTGGGTATAGAGCCCACTGGGTATAGAGCCCACTGGGTATAGAGCCCACTGGGTATAGACTGGGTATAGAGCCCACTGGGTGTAGAGCCCACTGGGTATAGAGCCCACTGGGTGTAGAGCCCACTGGGTATAGAGCCCACTGGGTATAGAGCCCACTGGGTATAGAGCCCACTGGGTATAGAGCCCACTGGGTATAGACTGGGTATAGAGCCCACTGGGTGTAGAGCCCACTGGGTATAGAGCCCACTGGGTATAGAGCCCACTGGGTGTAGAGCCCACTGGGTATAGAGCCCACTGGGTGTAGAGCCCACTGGGTATAGAGCCCACTGGGTATAGAGCCCACTGGGTGTAGAGCCCACTGGGTGTAGAGCCCACTGGGTGTAGAGCCCACTGGGTATAGAGCCCACTGGGTATAGAGCCCACTGGGTATAGAGCCCACTGGGTATAGAGCCCACTGGGTATAGAGCCCACTGGGTATAGACTGGGTATAGAGCCCACTGGGTGTAGAGCCCACTGGGTATAGAGCCCACTGGGTATAGAGCCCACTGAGTATAGATTGGGTATAGAGCCCACTGGGTGTAGAGCCCACTGGGTGTAGAGCCCACTGGGTATAGAGCCCACTGGGTATAGAGCCCACTGAGTATAGACTGGGTATAGAGCCCACTGGGTGTAGAGCCCACTGGGTATAGAGCCCACTGGGTATAGAGCCCACTGAGTATAGACTGGGTATAGAGCCCACTGGGTGTAGAGCCCACTGGGTGTAGAGCCCACTGGGTATAGAGCCCACTGGGTATAGAGCCCACTGAGTATAGACTGGGTATAGAGCCCACTGGGTGTAGAGCCCACTGGGTGTAGAGCCCACTGGGTATAGAGCCCACTGGGTATAGAGCCCACTGAGTATAGACTGGGTATAGAGCCCACTGGGTGTAGAGCCCACTGGGTATAGAGCCCACTGGGTGTAGAGCCCACTGGGTATAGAGCCCACTGGGTATAGAGCCCACTGGGTATAGAGCCCACTGGGTATAGAGCCCACTGGGTATAGCCCACTGGGTATAGAGCCCACTGGGTGTAGAGCCCACTGGGTATAGAGCCCACTGAGTATAGACTGGGTATAGAGCCCACTGGGTGTAGAGCCCACTGGGTGTAGAGCCCACTGGGTGTAGAGCCCACTGGGTATAGAGCCCACTGGGTATAGAGCCCACTGGGTATAGAGCCCACTGGGTATAGAGCCCACTGGGTATAGAGCCCACTGGGTATAGACTGGGTATAGAGCCCACTGGGTGTAGAGCCCACTGGGTATAGAGCCCACTGGGTATAGAGCCCACTGGGTATAGAGCCCACTGAGTATAGACTGGGTATAGAGCCCACTGGGTGTAGAGCCCACTGGGTGTAGAGCCCACTGGGTATAGAGCCCACTGGGTATAGAGCCCACTGAGTATAGACTGGGTATAGAGCCCACTGGGTGTAGAGCCCACTGGGTGTAGAGCCCACTGGGTATAGAGCCCACTGGGTATAGAGCCCACTGAGTATAGACTGGGTATAGAGCCCACTGGGTGTAGAGCCCACTGGGTATAGAGCCCACTGGGTATAGAGCCCACTGAGTATAGACTGGGTATAGAGCCCACTGGGTGTAGAGCCCACTGGGTGTAGAGCCCACTGGGTATAGAGCCCACTGGGTATAGAGCCCACTGAGTATAGACTGGGTATAGAGCCCACTGGGTGTAGAGCCCACTGGGTGTAGAGCCCACTGGGTATAGAGCCCACTGGGTATAGAGCCCACTGAGTATAGACTGGGTATAGAGCCCACTGGGTGTAGAGCCCACTGGGTATAGAGCCCACTGGGTGTAGAGCCCACTGGGTATAGAGCCCACTGGGTATAGAGCCCACTGGGTATAGAGCCCACTGGGTATAGAGCCCACTGGGTATAGCCCACTGGGTATAGAGCCCACTGGGTGTAGAGCCCACTGGGTATAGAGCCCACTGAGTATAGACTGGGTATAGAGCCCACTGGGTGTAGAGCCCACTGGGTGTAGAGCCCACTGGGTATAGAGCCCACTGGGTATAGAGCCCACTGAGTATAGACTGGGTATAGAGCCCACTGGGTGTAGAGCCCACTGGGTGTAGAGCCCACTGGGTATAGAGCCCACTGGGTATAGAGCCCACTGAGTATAGACTGGGTATAGAGCCCACTGGGTGTAGAGCCCACTGGGTATAGAGCCCACTGGGTGTAGAGCCCACTGGGTATAGAGCCCACTGGGTATAGAGCCCACTGGGTATAGAGCCCACTGGGTATAGAGCCCACTGGGTATAGCCCACTGGGTATAGAGCCCACTGGGTGTAGAGCCCACTGGGTGTAGAGCCCACTGGGTGTAGAGCCCACTGGGTATAGAGCCCACTGGGTGTAGAGCCCACTGGGTGTAGAGCCCACTGGGTATAGAGCCCACTGGGTGTAGAGCCCACTGGGTATAGAGCCCACTGGGTGTAGAGCCCACTGGGTATAGACTGGGTATAGAGCCCACTGGTTATAGAACCCACTGGGTATAGAGCCCACTGGGTGTAGAGCCCACTGGGTATAGAGCCCACTGGGTATAGAGCCCACTGGGTGTAGAGCCCACTGGGTGTAGAGCCCACTGGGTGTAGAGCCCACTGGGTATAGACTGGGTGTAGAGCCCACTGAGTATAGACTGGGTATAGAGCCCACTGGGTGTAGAGCCCACTGGGTGTAGAGCCCACTGGGTATAGAGCCCACTGGGTATAGAGCCCACTGAGTATAGACTGGGTATAGAGCCCACTGGGTGTAGAGCCCACTGGGTGTAGAGCCCACTGGGTATAGAGCCCACTGGGTATAGAGCCCACTGAGTATAGACTGGGTATAGAGCCCACTGGGTGTAGAGCCCACTGGGTATAGAGCCCACTGGGTGTAGAGCCCACTGGGTATAGAGCCCACTGGGTATAGAGCCCACTGGGTATAGAGCCCACTGGGTATAGAGCCCACTGGGTATAGCCCACTGGGTATAGAGCCCACTGGGTGTAGAGCCCACTGGGTATAGAGCCCACTGAGTATAGACTGGGTATAGAGCCCACTGGGTGTAGAGCCCACTGGGTGTAGAGCCCACTGGGTATAGAGCCCACTGGGTATAGAGCCCACTGAGTATAGACTGGGTATAGAGCCCACTGGGTGTAGAGCCCACTGGGTGTAGAGCCCACTGGGTATAGAGCCCACTGGGTATAGAGCCCACTGAGTATAGACTGGGTATAGAGCCCACTGGGTGTAGAGCCCACTGGGTATAGAGCCCACTGGGTGTAGAGCCCACTGGGTATAGAGCCCACTGGGTATAGAGCCCACTGGGTATAGAGCCCACTGGGTATAGAGCCCACTGGGTATAGCCCACTGGGTATAGAGCCCACTGGGTGTAGAGCCCACTGGGTGTAGAGCCCACTGGGTGTAGAGCCCACTGGGTATAGAGCCCACTGGGTGTAGAGCCCACTGGGTGTAGAGCCCACTGGGTATAGAGCCCACTGGGTGTAGAGCCCACTGGGTATAGAGCCCACTGGGTGTAGAGCCCACTGGGTATAGACTGGGTATAGAGCCCACTGGTTATAGAACCCACTGGGTATAGAGCCCACTGGGTGTAGAGCCCACTGGGTATAGAGCCCACTGGGTATAGAGCCCACTGGGTGTAGAGCCCACTGGGTGTAGAGCCCACTGGGTGTAGAGCCCACTGGGTATAGACTGGGTGTAGAGCCCACTGGGTGTAGAGCCCACTGGGTGTAGAGCCCACTGGGTGTAGAGCCCACTGGGTGTAGAGCCCACTGAGTATAGACTGGGTGTAGAGCCCACTGAGTATAGACTGGGTGTAGAGCCCACTGGGTGTAGAGCCCACTGGGTATAGAGCCCACTGGGTATAGAGCCCACTGGGTGTAGAGCCCACTGGGTATAGAGCCCACTGGGTATAGAGCCCACTGGGTGTAGAGCCCACTGGGTATAGAGCCCACTGGGTATAGAGCCCACTGGGTATAGAGCCCACTGGGTATAGAGCCCACTGGGTGTAGAGCCCACTGGGTGTAGAGCCCACTGGGTGTAGAGCCCACTGGGTGTAGAGCCCACTGGGTATAGAGCCCACTGGGTATAGAGCCCACTGGGTGTAGAGCCCACTGGTTGTAGAGCCCACTGGGTATAGCCCACTGGGTATAGAGCCCACTGGGTAGAGAGCCCACTGGGTGTAGAGCCCACTGGGTATAGAGTCCACTGGGTATAGACTGGGTATAGAGCCCACTGGGTGTAGAGCCCACTGGGTATAGAGCCCACTGAGTATAGACTGGGTGTAGAGCCCACTGGGTGTAGAGCCCACTGGGTAGAGCCCACTGGGTGTAGAGCCCACTGGGTGTAGAGCCCACTGGGTGTAGAGCCCACTGGGTATAGAGCCCACTGGTTATAGAGCCCACTGGGTATAGAGCCCACTGGGTGTAGAGCCCACTGGGTGTAGAGCCCACTGGGTGTAGAGCCCACTGAGTATAGACTGGGTGTAGAGCCCACTGAGTATAGACTGGGTATAGAGCCCACTGGTTATAGAGCCCACTGGGTAGAGAGCCCACTGGGTATAGAGCCCACTGGGTGTAGAGCCCACTGGGTGTAGAGCCCACTGGGTGTAGAGCCCACTGGGTGTAGAGCCCACTGGGTGTAGAGCCCACTGGGTATAGAGCCCACTGGGTGTAGAGCCCACTGGGTGTAGAGCTCACTGGGTGTAGAGCCCACTGGGTATAGAGCCCACTGGGTATAGACTGGGTATAGAGCCCACTGGGTGTAGAGCCCACTGGGTAGAGAGCCCACTGGGTATAGAGCCCACTGGGTGTAGAGCCCACTGGGTATAGACTGGGTATAGAGCCCACTGGGTATAGAGCCCACTGGTTATAGAACCCACTGGGTGTAGAGCCCACTGGGTGTAGAGCCCACTGGGTGTAGAGCCCACTGGGTGTAGAGCCCACTGGGTATAGAGCCCACTGGGTGTAGAGCCCACTGGGTATAGAGCCCACTGGGTGTAGAGCCCACTGGGTATAGACTGGGTATAGAGCCCACTGGGTATAGAGCCCACTGGGTATAGAGCCCACTGGGTGTAGAGCCCACTGGGTGTAGAGCCCACTGGGTGTAGAGCCCACTGGGTGTAGAGCCCACTGGGTATAGACTGGGTGTAGAGCCCACTGGGTGTAGAGCCCACTGGGTTTAGAGCCCACTGGGTGTAGAGCCCACTGGGTGTAGAGCCCACTGGGTGTAGAGCCCACTGAGTATAGACTGGGTGTAGAGCCCACTGAGTATAGACTGGGTGTAGAGCCCACTGGGTGTAGAGCCCACTGGGTGTAGAGCCCACTGGGTATAGAGCCCACTGGGTGTAGAGCCCACTGGGTGTAGAGCCCACTGGGTGTAGAGCCCACTGGGTGTAGAGCCCACTGGGTATAGAGCCCACTGGGTATAGACTGGGTGTAGAGCCCACTGGGTATAGAGCCCACTGGGTGTAGAGCCCACTGGGTATAGAGCCCACTGGGTATAGAGCCCACTGCCCTTGGTATCTGACAGAATAGTAACTCGATTCATACTTAGATTACTAGATGGTTTAGTATCCCATGTAGATCGTATAAGTTTCTGAGTTTACATTCGTACAAAACACTCCTTATATTTCTCCCCTTCTTACAGATAAACATGACTTATAACCTCTAAGTGAAATCCGTTTCCATGAAGAATACATCTCCGGCCTGAATACTGCTAGTTATAAACTCAGCAGAGAAAAGAAAAGACAAAAATAATTTGACATTGAGGCTGATATTTGGACATTTGTTGCTCAGTTAACAGCCCATGGTTTTACACGGTCACACACACACACACACACACACACACACACACACACACACACACACACACACACACACACACACACACACACACACACACACACACACACACACACACACACACACACACACACACACAGACACACAGACACACACCACACCACACACACACACACACACAGTGCATGCTGTACATCAATTATTGAGGGCCGGGTCTTTTTCTGCTCAGGGCTCCAACAAGGCCACTGTCACTGCCTGTGTAAATTGTCACACAATCTCACTCTGTGTGTGTAGCGTCTGTTTGGTGTGTGAAGAGAGAGATCGCATGTTTAGCTCAATCCTTTAAACAATGGGACGCCATTCGCTGTTAATGTGACACTAGTCCCTGTGGATTGTGGGTGAGCCAATTGCTATGTCTGCTCGTTGCATGTTTCAACCAGTTTGTCTTGTGAGGTCAAAGTGGAAACATGAGATAGCAGATTAAGACACGAAGAAGAGGATAAGTTTTAACGAATCTAGTCCGTAGGATTTTGGCTGTGAAGCCTTTTAGGGAGTTTGAGTTTTAAGGAATCTAGTCCGTAGGATTTTGTCTGTGAAGCCTTTTAGGGAGTTTGAGTTTTAAGGAATCTAGTCCGTAGGATTTTGGCTGTGAAGCCTTTTAGGGAGTTTGAGTTTTAAGGAATCTAGTCCGTAGGATTTTGGCTGTGAAGCCTTTTAGGGAGTTTGAGTTTTAAGGAATCTAGTCCGTAGGATTTTGGCTGTGAAGCCTTTTAGGGAGTTTGAGTTTTAAGGAATCTAGTCCGTAGGATTTTGGCTGTGAAGCCTTTTAGGGACAAATTCAGGTACAGTGGTACATTTTGAAATGGCCGTCTCAGTCTACGAACATATAACTCAAAATGCATTTTATTAGTCTTATAATGTTTCTCAGGACTGGCCTAAAACACATTTAATAATGGGTTTCTTTGTGATGGTGTATATTCAATGGATTCATTAAACTAGATGTCCACCCACATCGGCCCACGCCTACAGTCGCCGCCATGTGCACGGGAGATACACAGGTAAAGGCTGATCCCGGCAGGAATGTGGTAAAAATTGAACTGTATGAATTGGGCTCTAAAAAGCATTTCCACAGTTTGTTTTTACAGGCAACATACTGTGAAGTCTGTCTGTATAGGGTATTAGTGTTGTTTCTCACTAAGTTCCAGGAGGTTTGTGGTATGTTTCTCAGTAAGTTCCAGGAGGTTAGTGGTATGTTTCTCAGTAAGTTCCAGGAGGTTTGTGGTATGTTTCTCAGTAAGTTCCAGGAGGTTAGTGGTATGCAGTGGAAGGTTCTTTCAGGTAGCCTAGCCTTCACAAGGCAATGAAGGGCCTCAGCACAGGTCTTTCTGTCCAGGATTTTTAAATGTTTCCTTTATTTAACCAGGCAAGTCAGTTAAGAACAAATTTTTATTTTCAATGATGGCTTAGGAACAGTGGGTTAACTGCCTTGTTCAGGAGCAGAACGACAGATTTTTACCTTGTCAGCTCGGGGATTCAATCTTGCAACCTTTCGGTTACTAGTCCAACGTTCTAACCACTAGGCTTGTAGCCAGGATGTGTTGAATAAAGTTGTTTTTCCTCTCTAGCCAGGATGTGTTGACTGAGGTTCCTTCACGGTTACTTTGTTTCTCAAAGGAGAAAGTGTTTGTGTGTTACTGTGTTGTAACTACTCACACCCCCTTTCTTTCCTATGAAAAGGCAGTAGTTTACCCGTGTAGTTGTACCAGACTCTGGGCAGTAGTTTACCAGAGGAGTTGTACCAGACTCTGGGCAGTAGTTTACCAGTGGAGTTGTACCAGACTCTGGGCTGTAGTTTACCAGAGGAGTTGTACCAGACTCTGGGCAGTAGTTTACCAGTGGAGTTGTACCAGACTCTGGGCAGTAGTTTACCAGTGGAGTTGTACCAGACTCTGGGCAGTAGTGTACCAGTGGAGTTGTACCAGACTCTGGACAGTAGTTTACCAGGGGAGTTGTACCAGACTCTGGGCAGTAGTTTACCAGAGGAGTTGTACCCGACTCTGGGCAGTAGTTTACCAGGGGAGTTGTACCAGACTCTGGGCAGTAGTTTACCAGTGGAGTTGTACCAGACTCTGGGCAGTAGTTTACCAGTGGAGTTGTACCAGACTCTGGGCAGTAGTTTACCAGAGGAGTTGTACCAGACTCTGGGCAGTAGTTTACCAGGGGAGTTGTACCAGACTCTGGGCAGTAGTTTACCAGTGGAGGTGTACCAGACTCTGGGCAGTAGTTTACCAGAGGAGTTGTACCAGACTCTGGGCAGTAGTTTACCAGAGGAGTTGTACCAGACTCTGGGCAGTAGTTTACCAGTGGAGTTGTACCAGACACTTGGCAGTAGTTTACCAGTGGAGTTGTACCAGACTCTGGGCAGTAGTTTACCAGTTGAGTTGTACCAGACTCTGGGCAGTAGTTTACCAGAGGAGTTGTACCAGACTCTGGGCAGTAGTTTACCAGTGGAGTTGTACCAGACTCTGGGCAGTAGTTTACCAGTGGAGTTGTACCAGACTCTGGGGAGTAGTTTACCAGAGGAGTTGTACCAGACTCTGGGCAGTAGTTTACCAGAGGAGGTGTACCAGACTCTGGGCAGTAGTTTACCAGAGGAGTTGTACCAGACTCTGGGCAGTAGTTTACCAGTGGAGTTGTACCAGACTCTGGGGAGTAGTTTACCAGAGGAGTTGTACCAGACTCTGGGCAGTAGTTTACCAGAGGAGTTGTACCAGACTCTGGGCAGTAGTTTACCAGTGGAGTTGTACCAGACTCTGGGCAGTAGTTTACCAGTGGAGTTGTACCAGACTCTGGGCAGTAGTTTACCAGAGGAGTTGTACCAGACTCTGGGCAGTAGTTTACCAGAGGAGTTGTACCAGACTCTGGGCAGTAGTTTACCAGTGGAGTCATTGGTCATGTAAAGAGGGAGGTTGGAGCTGCTCAGTAGTTCTGATCTCTCTGACCAGAGGCCACTGGTACCACCAGACCAGACCTCACATCACTTACCTCAGTTCTCTGTTTCTCTACCCAACAACAGAACCAAGCCTTCCTGATTCTCTGTTTCTCTACCCAACAACAGAACCAAGCCTTCCTGAGTCTCTGTTTCTCTACCCAACAACAGAACCAAGCCTTCCTGAGTCTCTGTTTCTCTACCCAACAACAGAACCAAGCCATCCTGATTCTCTCTGTTTCTCTACCCAACAACAGAACCAAGCCTTCCTGATTCTCTCTGTTTCTCTACACAACAACAGAACCAAGCCTTCCTGATTCTCTCTGTTTCTCTACCCAACAACAGAACCAAGCCTTCCTGATTCTCTCTGTTTCTCTACACAACAACAGAACCAAGCCTTCCTGATTCTCTCTGTTTCTCTACACAACAACAGAACCAAGCCTTCCTGATTCTCTCTGTTTCTCTACACAACAACAGAACCAAGCCTTCCTGATTCTCTCTGTTTCTCTACACAACAACAGAACCAAGCCTTCCTGATTCTCTCTGTTTCTCTACCCAACAACAGAACCAAGCCTTCCTGATTCTCTCTGTTTCTCTACCCAACAACAGAACCAAGCCTTCCTGATTCTCTCTGTTTCTCTACTCAACAACAGAACCAAGCCTTCCTGATTCTCTCTGTTTCTCTACCCAACAACAGAACCAAGCCTTCCTGATTCTCTCTGTTTCTCTGTTTCTCTACCCAACAACAGAACCAAGCCTTCCTGATTCTCTCTGTTTCTCTGTTTCTCTACCCAACAACAGAACCAAGCCTTCCTGATTCTCTCTGTTCTTCTACCCAACAACAGAACCAAGCCTTCCTGATTCTTTCTGTTTCTCTACCCAACAACAGAACCAAGCCATCCTGATTCTCTCTGTTTCTCTACCCAACAACAGAACCAAGCCTTCCTGATTCTCTCTGTTTCTCTACCCAACAACAGAACCAAGCCTTCCTGATTCTTTCTGTTTCTCTACCCAACAACAGAACATAGGCTTCCTGATTTCTTTGCTGATTTCACTGATTTAACAGATTTTCTTCACACATTTCACCACTTAAAACTTAAAACAGAATATATGTTTGTGCGTGATCATCTGAAGAATACTGTTTGTTGGCCTTGTCCCAGATTAGTTTGTGCTCTACAGCCAAGTCCGATGGTCATTATTTCGCCAAATGACAATAGGAATTGGCAAGACATCAGAAGCAGCTCTTGGACCAGGCTGTATGTTGTTTGCAGTTTGGGATAAATCATTCTGACCGGGTTAATAATCTGGGTTTGTCCAACCTTTACTGGTTCTCAGCCAGAGGCACAGTGAAGTGCACCTGGAGTACACATAATCCTCTCTCTCTCTCTCTCTCTCTCTCTCTCTCTCTCTCTCTCTCTCTCTCTCTCTCTCTCGCCCTTTCTCTCCTCTCTCTCTCTCGCTCCCGCCCTCCCTCTCTCTCTCTCGCCCTCTCGCTCCCGCCCTCCCTCCACCGCCCTCCCTCCCTCTCTCCTCGCCTCCATCACCTCAGATATACCTCCTCTCTAAAAATAGAGTACAAAGGACCAAGAGAAGAAAAAAACGAACGGTGACCTTCAAGGCCACAGTGCAGCCACACGCACAAGGTGGCAGGTAGCCTAGCGATTAGAGTGTTGAGCTAGTAACTGAAAGGTTGCTAGTTCGAATCCCCGAGCTGACAAGGTGAAAGATCTGTCGGTGCCCTTGAGCAAGGCACTTATAACCCTAATTGCTCTAAGGTTGTCATTTATAATGGCAGACCTTGGCCGTGACCCCTCTCTCTGAGAATGTATTTATTTATTTATATTAAGAACAAATTCTACCCCGGCCAAACCCTAACCCGGACGACGCTGGGCCAATTGTGCGCCGCCCTATGGGACTCCCAATCACATCCGGTTGTGATACAGCCTGGAATCGAACCAGGGTCTGTAGTGACGCCTCTAGCACTGAGATGCAGGGCCTTAGACCGCAGCAGCGCCTCTTCTCTGAAGGTCTCTCATGAAGAGTTAGGATATGCAACAACAAAACAAACACTTTGAAATAGGACAGATAAAAGCATCCAACACATCCTCATTATTATTATTGTTGTTGTTTATTTCCTTCTAATCTCTACGGCCTTTACATGTTGTCCACTGCAGTTAAACCGTTGAGGCGCATATATAGGTGATGCGTAGTATTTGTTGTATTGTACCACATCCCTGGTTCTGTGTTGGCTCAGTCGCTAAGAGTTAGGCACTAACAATGGCATGCCAGGTCCTGGGTTCCATTCCCGCAGGGATCACGTGCACATACATAAAATATATTCAACCAAAAAACAACAACTAAATGTTCTGTGTTTTTCTTCTTTTTTTTTGTCTCCAATCACAGAAGTCGTGAGGAGGAGAGGATCTTGAAGCCGACACCGGTACCAGCCAAGTTAGCAGAGGAGGTTCCTGCCCTGCCAAAACCCCTGGAGCAGCCGGTCACCAGGGAGGAGAAACAGTTACCACCTCTACCAGGTCAGAACCACTGCCAGTAACTAGTAGACCTAACCACTGCCAGTAACTAGTAGGCCTAACCACTGCCAGTAACTAGTAGGCCTAACCACTGCCAGTAACTAGTAGACCTAACCACTGCCAATAACTAGTAGGCCTAACCACTGCCAGTAACTAGTAGGCCTAACCACTGCCAGTAACTAGTAGGCCTAACCACTGCCAGTAACTAGTAGGCCTAACCACTGCCAGTAACTGCAGTAACTAGTAGGCCTAACCACTGCCAGTAACTAGAAGGCCTAACCACTGCCAGTAACTAGTAGGCCTAACCACTGCCAGTAACTAGTAGACATAACCACTGCCAGTAACTAGTAGGCCTAACCACTGCCAGTAACTGCAGTAACTAGTAGGCCTAACCACTGCCAGTAACTAGAAGGCCTAACCACTGCCAGTAACTAGTAGGCCTAACCACTGCCAGTAACTAGTAGGCCTAACCACTGCCAGTAACTAGTAGGCCTAACCACTGCCAGTAACTAGTAGGCCTAACCACTGCCAGTAACTAGTAGACCTATCCACTGCCAGTAACTAGTAGGCCTAACCACTGCCAGTAACTAGTAGACCTAACCACTGCCAGTAACTAGTAGGCCTAACCACTGCCAGTAACTGCAGTAACTAGTAGGCCTAACCACTGCCAGTAACTAGAAGGCCTAACCACTGCCAGTAACTAGTAGGCCTAACCACTGCCAGTAACTAGTAGACATAACCACTGCCAGTAACTAGTAGGCCTAACCACTGCCAGTAACTGCAGTAACTAGTAGGCCTAACCACTGCCAGTAACTAGAAGGCCTAACCACTGCCAGTAACTAGTAGGCCTAACCACTGCCAGTAACTAGTAGGCCTAACCACTGCCAGTAACTAGTAGGCCTAACCACTGCCAGTAACTAGTAGGCCTAACCACTGCCAGTAACTAGTAGACCTATCCACTGCCAGTAACTAGTAGGCCTAACCACTGCCAGTAACTAGTAGACCTAACCACTGCCAGTAACTAGTAGGCCTAACCACTGCCAGTAACTGCAGTAACTAGTAGGCCTAACCAATGCCAGTAACTAGAAGGCCTAACCACTGCCAGTAACTAGTAGGCCTAACCACTGCCAGTAACTAGTAGACCTATCCACTGCCAGTAATCTTTTAGGGGAGGCAAGCTTGTAACTGGAAAACCGCCGGTTCAAATCCCAAGTCCATCACGAAGCAATCTGTTGGGATTCCAAGTATCCTAGATGATGCCTTTGTGCCCTTGAAGAAGACACTTAAAGGGGCAATCTGTGATTGCTTCATCCATTAAAAAAAAAAAAAGTTTTTTTTTTAAATTAATTATATATACCCATTGATTCTTAAAGAATATAACTTATAAATGCTGAATGAGTAGGTTTGCAAATGGAAGGTGTATTACTGAAAACGTTCAGTGTTTATGTGTAAATTTACCGGAAGGAATTTTTGTTTATTTACATTTACATTTAAGTCATTTAGCAGACGCTCTTATCCAGAGCGATCATATCTCTTGGCCTTTTTGGTTTACTGCAGATTATCACAGGTGTTTATCTCCAGCCAAATATAGACAATAATACAATAAGATGATTTAAAAATGTACAAAATGATGACAAACCCATGAAATATTATTCTAAATATAAACCATCAACTTAGTGAATAACATTGGTGTTTTAATATGAGGGTGAATTATTATAATTTTTTTACACACTTTTATTTATTTTAATATGTCAATATGTCTTTGTTGTTTTGTCTCCAAACTGGTCAATAGTTAATTGAAAATAACGCCATTGTTGATTTAAATGCTTTTTTCATTTATTAGGCTATTTTCTCTTGAACCATCTGGTCTATCTACTAGAAACTCATGGACAATATGGACACAGATATAGAAAATGAATACTATATATGAATACTTTTTTTTTTCTTTTTTTAGTTATTCAAGTTTAAATTACCCAGGTTACCAGAATTACAGAAGATTCCGGTAACTTTGTAAATTACCGGTAGCTTTGCAACCTTACTCATGAACTTAGTTCAACTGTTGTACCCAATCAGAACCCAACAGAATGCTTGTTTTACTTCATTGTTTGTGAACAATGTCATTGGAAACACAAACTGTATAGCTTTAAAAAATATATATATATTTATATCATATTGATATCACGCATGGTCATTCCTTACATCCATAGCTCTGTGTGAGTTTCTCCCTTCCCTCAGCTTTTTACCGAAACAATGGCAGGGTGTCACTGTTATTGTTTGAACTGTAGATTGCTCCTTTAACCCATACAACGGTTTCAGTCCAGCTACCAAGGTTACATCTAAAAGCTTGCTATGCTGACACTGCTGTGTGCAGTGCTGTGCTTGGCTGAGGCTGCAGCCTACAGTTAGTTGGTTATAAACAGTGTGACTTGATGGACTCTGACGTTTCTCCTCCTGCCCTGCAGCCAGCAGCCTGCTGCGTCTCCTCCCAGATCAGGACACCATGTACTGTGTTGGTGTGGTGTCTCCTCCCAGTTCAGGGCACCATGTACTGTGTTGGTGTGGTGTCTCTTCCCAGATCAGGACACCATGTACTGTGTTGGTGTGGTGTCTCTTCCCAGATCAGGACACCATGTACTGTGTTGGTGTGGTGTCTCCTCCCAGTTCAGGGCACCATGTACTGTATTGGTGTGGTGTCTCCTCCCAGTTCAGGGCACCATGTACTGTATTGGTGTGGTGTCTCCTCCCAGATCAGGGCACCATGTACTGTGTTGGTGTGGTGTCTCCTCCCAGATCAGGACACCATGTACTGTGTTGGTGTGGTGTCTCCTCCCAGATCAGGACACCATGTACTGTGTTGGTGTGGTGTCTCCTCCCAGATCAGGACACCATGTACTGTGTTGGTGTGGTGTCTCCTCCCAGATCAGGGCACCATGTACTGTGTTGGTGTGGTGTCTCCTCCCAGATCAGGGCACCATGTACTGTGTTGGTGTGGTGTCTCCTCCCAGATCAGGGCACCATGTACTGTGTTGGTGTGGTGCCACTTCCCAGTTCAGGACACCATGTACTGTGTTGGTGTGGTGTCTCCTCCCAGATCAGGACACCATGTACTGTGTTGGTGTGGTGTCTCCTCCCAGATCAGGACACCATGTACTGTGTTGGTGTGGTGTCTATGACCTCCCAGATGTATTGTGGGTATTGAGATTAGGTTAGTGTGAAGGCCAGATGTATTGTGGGTATTGAGATTAGGTTAGTGTGAAGGCCAGAAGTATTGTGGGTATTGAGATTAGGTTAGTGTGAAGGCCAGATGTATTGTGGGTATTGAGATTAGGTTAGTGTGAAGGCCAGATGTATTGTGGGTATTGAGATTAGGTTAGTGTGAAGGCCAGATGTATTGTGGGTATTGAGATTAGGTTAGTGTGAAGGCCAGATGTATTGTGGGTATTGAGATTAGGTTAGTGTGAAGGCCAGATGTATTGTGGGTATTGAGATTAGGTTAGTGTGAAGGCCAGATGTATTGTGGTCTCTCTAACCTACATTTGAACCTCCATTCACTCTCTTGTGGGAATATTGTATGGATGTGTGTACACAGTACAGTTGATAGTGTGTGTGTGTGTGTTTCCTCAGAACCCAAGCCAGTATATGCCCAGCCAGGCCAGCCTGATGTGGACCTGCCAGTCAGTCCCGCTGATGCCCCTGTGCCAAGCGCTGCCCATGATGACAGTATCCTACGGTATGTAGAAGTATCTATTCACCTGTCTCTAACAGTATCCTACGGTATGTAGAAGTCTCCAACAGTATCCTACGGTATCCTACGGTATGTAGAAGTCTCCAACAGTATCCTACGGTATGTAGGAGTCTCTAACAGTATCCTACGGTATGTAGAAGTCTCTAACAGTACCCTACGGTATTTAGAAGTCTCTAACAGTATCCTACGGTATGTAGAAGTCTCTAACAGTATCCTACGGTATGTAGAAGTCTCTAACAGTATCCTACGGTATGTAGAAGTCTCTAACAGTATCCTACGGTATGTAGAAGTCTCTAACAGTATCCTACGGTATGTAGAAGTCTCTAACAGTATCCTACGGTATGTAGAAGTCTCTAACAGCATCCTACGGTATGTAGAAGTCTCTAACGGTATCCTACGGTATGTAGAAGTCTCTAACGGTATCCTACGGTATGTAGAAGTCTCTAACGGTATCATACGGTAATGTAGAAGTCTCTAACAGTATCCTACGGTATGTAGAAGTCTGTAACATTATCCTACGGTATGTAGAAGTCTGTAACAGTATCCTACGGTATGTAGAAGTCTCTAACATTATCCTACGGTATGTAGACGTCTCTAACATTATCCTACGGTATGTAGAAGTCTGTAACATTATCCTACGGTATGTAGAAGTCTCGAACAGTATCCTACGGTATGTAGAAGTCTCGAACAGTATCCTACGGTATGTGGAAGTCTAACAGCATCCTACGGTATGTAGAAGTCTCTAACAGTATCCTACGGTATGTAGAAGTCTCTAACGGTATCCTACGGTATGTAGAAGTCTGTAACAGTATCCTACGGTACCTCCAACCTTCCGTCCGGCTCAATATTACGACTAAATAATGTTTTAACGTCAATGATCTTTGGCAGGGGACATCATACAAATGTAATTCCTAGAAGGGACAAAGCCCCTTCGACCCTTGACTTGAATGGGAATAGCCATTCTAGAAAGACTATTTCTATGGGTGACACAACGTAAATATCCCAGAGTGGGTCATTAACTGTCTCTAAAACTGTCTTTCCTCTGTCCCCATCCCACCGTGTGTCCTCATTCCTCAGGCCGAGTATGAAGCTGGTGAAGTTTAAGAAGGGGGAGAGTGTGGGTCTGAGGCTGGCCGGGGGGAACGACGTGGGCATCTTTGTAGCAGGAGTCCTGGAGGACAGCCCAGCAGCTAAGGAGGGTCTGGAGGAGGGGGACCAAATTCTCAGGGTGAGACACGATACACCAGCAACGACACGCTCGCTACGGCAACGACGCGCTCACTACAGCAACACTAAGGTTGTCAGTTCAATTTCCACAGGGATCACGTACGCATACAAAACATGTATGTGCTCACTTTATTTTTATTTAACCTTTATTTAACTTGGCAAGTCAGTTAAGAACTAATTCTTATTTTCAATGACGGCCTACCGGGGAACAGTGGGTTAACTGCCTTGTTCATGGGGCAGAGCAACAGGTTTTTACCTTGTCAGCTCAGGGGATTCGATCTAGCAACCTTTCAGTTACTAGTCCAACGCTCTCACCACTAGGTTACCTGCCGTCCCTACCCTCTAACCACTAGGTTACCTGCCGCCCCTACCCTCTAACCACTAGGTTACCTGCCGTCCCTACCCTCTAACCACTAGGTTACCTGCCGTCCCTACCCTCTAACCACTAGGTTACCTGCCGTCCCTACCCTCTAACCACTAGGTTACCTGCCGTCCCTACCCTCTAACCACTAGGTTACCTGCCGTCCCTACCCTCTAACCACTAGGTTACCTGCCGTCCCTACCCTCTAACGACTAGGTTACCTGCCGTCCCTACCCTCTAACCACTAGGTTACCTGCCGCCCCCCTCTAACGACTAGGTTACCTGCCGTCCCTACCCTCTAACCACTAGGCTACCTGCCGTCCTTACCCTCTAACATCTAGGCTACCTGCCGTCCCCGGAGGAGGGACCACTAGGCTACCTGTATCAGGCTACCTGCCGTCCCTACCCTCTAACCACTAGGCTACCTGCCGTCCCTACCCTCTAACCACTAGGCTACCTGCCGTCCCTACCCTCTAACCACTAGGCTACCTGCCGCCCCCCTCTAACCACTAGGTTACCTGCCGTCCCTACCCTCTAACCACTAGGTTACCTGCCGTCCCTACCGTCTAACCACTAGGTTACCTGCCGTCCCTACCCTCTAACCACTAGGCTACCTGCCGTCCCTAACCTCTAACCACTAGGCTACCTGCCGTCCCTACCCTCTAACCACTAGGTTACCTGCCGTCCCTACCCTCTAACCACTAGGCTACCTGCCGTCCCTCCACTCTAACCACTAGGTTACCTGCCGCCCCTACCCTCTAACCACTAGGCTACCTGCCGTCCCTACCCTCTAACCACTAGGCTACCTGCCGTCCCCGGAGGAGGGACCACTAGGCTACCTGTATCAGGCTACCTGCCGTCCCTACCCTCTAACCACTAGGCTACCTGTCGTCCTTACCCTCTAACATCTAGGCTACCTGCCGTCCCCGGAGGAGGGACCACTAGGCTACCTGTATCAGGCTACCTGCCGTCCCTACCCTCTAACCACTAGGCTACCTGCCGTCCCTACCCTCTAACCACTAGGCTACCTGCCGTCCCTACCCTCTAACCACTAGGCTACCTGCCGCCCCCCTCTAACCACTAGGTTACCTGCCGTCCCTACCCTCTAACCACTAGGTTACCTGCCGTCCCTACCGTCTAACCACTAGGTTACCTGCCGTCCCTACCCTCTAACCACTAGGCTACCTGCCGTCCCTACCCTCTAACCACTAGGCTACCTGCCGTCCCTACCCTCTAACCACTAGGTTACCTGCCGTCCCTACCCTCTAACCACTAGGCTACCTGCCGTCCCTCCACTCTAACCACTAGGTTACCTGCCGCCCCTACCCTCTAACCACTAGGCTACCTGCCGTCCCTACCCTCTAACCACTAGGCTACCTGCCGTCCCCGGAGGAGGGACCACTAGGCTACCTGTATCAGGCTACCTGCCGTCCCTACCCTCTAACCACTAGGCTACCTGCCGTCCTTACCCTCTAACATCTAGGCTACCTGCCGTCCCCGGAGGAGGGACCACTAGGCTACCTGTATCAGGCTACCTGCCGTCCCTACCCTCTAACCACTAGGCTACCTGCCGTCCCTACCCTCTAACCACTAGGCTACCTGCCGCCCCCCTCTAACCACTAGGTTACCTGCCGTCCCTACCCTCTAACCACTAGGTTACCTGCCGTCCCTACCGTCTAACCACTAGGTTACCTGCCGTCCCTACCCTCTAACCACTAGGCTACCTGCCGTCCCTACCCTCTAACCACTAGGTTACCTGCCGTCCCTACCCTCTAACCACTAGGCTACCTGCCGTCCTTACCCTCTAACGACTAGGTTACCTGCCGTCCCTACCCTCTAACGACTAGGTTACCTGCCGTCCCTACCCTCTAACCACTAGGCTACCTGCCGTCCTTACCCTCTAACATCACTAGGTTACCTGCCGTCCCTACCGTCTAACCACTAGGTTACCTGCCGCCCCTAACCTCTAACCACTAGGTTACCTGCCGTCCCTACCCTCTAACCACTAGGTTACCTGCCGTCCCTACCCTCTAACCACTAGGCTACCTGCCGTCCCTACCCTCTAACCACTAGGTTACCTGCCGCCCCCCTCTAACCACTAGGCTACCTGCCGTCCCTACCCTCTAACCACTAGGTTACCTGCCGTCCCTACCCTCTAACCACTAGGTTACCTGCCGTCCCTACCCTCTAACCACTAGGTTACCTGCCGTCCCTACCCTCTAACCACTAGGTTACCTGCCGTCCCTACCCTCTAACCACTAGGCTACCTGCCGTCCCTACCCTCTAACCACTAGGTTACCTGCCGTCCCTACCCTCTAACCACTAGGTTACCTGCCGCCCCCCTCTAACGACTAGGTTACCTGCCGTCCCTACCCTCTAACCACTAGGTTACCTGCCGTCCCTACCCTTTAGAGGGTAATATAATTGTTTGCCGTGTCAATATGATCCCCATCAGAATAACATGCTGTGTATCCTAACGTGGAAATGCCTACGATTCAGGGCTCCCGTCGTGGCGCAGCGGTCTAAAGGCCCTGCATCTCAGTGCAAGAGGCGTCACTACAGTCCCTGGTTCAAATCCAGGTTGTATCACATCCGGGCCGTGATTGGGAGTCCCATAGGGCGGCGCACAATTGGCCCCAGCGTCGTCTGGGTTTGGCCCGGTCGGTAGGCCGTCATTGTAAATAAGAATTTATTCATAACTGACTTTGTTAAATTAAGGTTAAATAAACATGAATTAAATCAATGCCATCAGCTATTGAGTTTCACTCCAGTATTATATAGTTCCCACTGGAATTAAATAAATATTAAAACATTTGAGATGTTTCATACACTAGCAAATCTGTGTTGACACACTAAAACAGACTAAAGGTTTACAGGGGAAAATGCTGTAACGTACCACTGGTTTACATCTCACTGTTCGTCCCAAATGAAAGCCTATTCCTTAAATAGTGCACTACTTTTGTCTAGAGCCTATAGGGATCTGGTCTAAAGTAGTGCACTCTAAAGGGAAAAGGGTGCCATGTGGAACAAGCCCAAAGCTTTTCCTTCGCTGGTTGATTTAATGGTTTGAAACAACCGGCTGCTCCAAGATTCCTGCTCTTTCAGAGTCGATCTCCTAGCAATGTGCTCACACAAAAACAGTGTCTCTCTAGATCTCTCTCTCTCCTCCCTCCTCCACCCCCTCCTCTCTCCTCCCTCCTCCACCCCCTCCTCTCTCGCTCCCTCCTCCACCCCCTCCTCTCTCCTCCCTCCTCCACCCCCTCCTCTCTCCTCCCTCCTCCACCCCCTCCTCTCTCCTCCCTCCTCCACCCCCTCCTTTCTCCTCCCTCCTCCACCACCTCCTCTCTCCTCCCTCCTCCACCCCCTCCTCTCTCGCTCCCTCCTCCACCCCCTCCTTTCTCCTCCCTCCTTCACCCCCTCCTCTCTCCTCCCTCCTCCACCCCCTCCTCTCCTCCCTCCTCCACCCCCTCCTCTCTTCTCCCTCCTCCACCCCCTCCTCTCTCCTCCCTCCTCCACCCCCTCCTCTCTCGCTCCCTCCTCCACCCCCTCCTTTCTCCTCCCTCCTCCACCCCCTCCTCTCTCCTCCCTCCTCCACCCCCTCCTCTCTCCTCCCTCCTCCACCCCCTCCTCTCTCCTCCCTCCTCCACCCCCTCCTTTCTCCTCCCTCCTCCACCACCTCCTCTCTCCTCCCTCCTCCACCCCCTCCTCTCTCGCTCCCTCCTCCACCCCCTCCTTTCTCCTCCCTCCTTCACCCCCTCCTCTCTCCTCCCTCCTCCACCCCCTCCTCTCCTCCCTCCTCCACCCCCTCCTCTCTCCTCCCTCCTCCACCCCCTCCTCTCTCGCTCCCTCCTCCACCCCCTCCTTTCTCCTCCCTCCTCCACCCCCTCCTCTCTCCTCCCTCCTCCACCCCCTCCTCTCTCCTCCCTCCTCCACCCCCTCCTCTCTCGCTCCCTCCTCCACCCCCTCCTCTCTCCTCCCTCCTCCACCCCCTCCTCTCTCCTCCCTCCTCCACCCCCTCCTCTCTCCTCCCTCCTCCACCCCCTCCTTTCTCCTCCCTCCTCCACCACCTCCTCTCTCCTCCCTCCTCCACCCCCTCCTCTCTCGCTCCCTCCTCCACCCCCTCCTTTCTCCTCCCTCCTTCACCCCCTCCTCTCTCCTCCCTCCTCCACCCCCTCCTCTCCTCCCTCCTCCACCCCCTCCTCTCTTCTCCCTCCTCCACCCCCTCCTCTCTCCTCCCTCCTCCACCCCCTCCTCTCTCGCTCCCTCCTCCACCCCCTCCTTTCTCCTCCCTCCTCCACCCCCTCCTCTCTCCTCCCTCCTCCACCCCCTCCTCTCTTCTCCCTCCTCCACCCCTCCTCTCTCCTCCCTCCTCCACCCCCTCCTCTCTCGCTCCCTCCTCCACCCCCTCCTTTCTCCTCCCTCCTCTCTTCCCCCTCCTCTCTCCTCCCTCCTCCACCCCCTCCTCTTCCCCCTCCTCTCTCCTCCCTCCTCCACCCCCTCCTCTCTCCTCCCTCCTCCACCCCCTCATCTCTCCTCCCTCCTCCACCCCCTCCTCTCTCCTCCCTCCTCCACCCCCTCCTCTCTCCTCCCTCCTCCACCCCCTGCTCTCTCCTCCTTTCTCCACCCCCTCCTTTCTCCTCCCTCCTCCACCCCTCATCTCTTCTCCCTCCTATACCCCCTCCTCTCTCCTTCCTCCTCCACCCCATCCTCCTCTCCTTCCTCTCTCTCTCTCCCTCCTTCACACCCTCATCTCTCCTCTTTCCTCCACCCCCCCTCCCTCTCTCTCTCTCTCCTTCACACTCTCTCCTCCAACCCTTCTTCCCTCTCTCTCTCTCCCTCCTTCACGCCCTCATCTCTCCTCTCTCCTCCAACCCCTCTTCCCTCTCTCTCTCTCTCCTTCACACTCTAGTCTCTCTTCTCCAACCCTTCTTCCCTCTCTCTCTCTCCCTCCTTCACGCCCTCATCTCTCCTCTCTCCTCCAACCCCTCTTCCCTCTCTCTCTTTCTCTGCCCCATTTCTCTTCTTCCCTCAGAGCCGAATATCTTTTCCTGTTTCTACTCCTCCACTCCTCCCTCCGAGCATAATGTGTAATGGCGTGGATCTTAGTTCATAGTACACCCCCTCCTCCACCCCCTCTTCTCTTCTCCCTCCTCCACCCCTTCTCCACCCCCTCTTCTCTTCTCCCTCCTCCACCCCTCCTCTCTTCTCCCTCTTCCACCCCCTCCTCTCTTCTCCCTCCTCACCCCTCCTCTCTCCTCCACCCCCTCCTCTCTCCTCCACCCCCTCCTCTCTCCTCCACCCCCTCCTCCCTCCTCCACCCCCTCCTCCCTCCTCCACCCCCTCCTCTCTTCTCTCTCCTCCACCCCCTCCTCCCTCCTCCACCCCCTCCTCTCTCCTCCCTCCTCCATCCCCTCCTCTCTTCTCCCTCCTCCACCCCCTCCTCTCTTCTCCCTCTTCCACCCCCTCCTCTCTTCTCCCTCCTCCACCCCCTCCTCTCTTCTCCCTCCTCCACCCCCTCCTCTCTTCTCCCTCCTCCACCCCCTCCTCCCTCCTCCACCCCCTCCTCTCCACCCCCTCCTCCACCCCCTCCTCTCTCCTCCCTCCTCCACCCCCTCCTCTCTTCTCCCTCCTCCACCCCCTCCTCTCTTCTCCCTCCTCCACCCCCTCCTCTCTTCTCCCTCCTCCACCCCCTCTTCCACCCCCTCTTCTCTTCTCCCTCCTCACCCCCTCCTCTCTCCTCCACCCCTCCTCCCTCCTCCACCCCCTCCTCCACCCCCTCCTCTCTTCTCCCTCCTTCACCCCCTCCTCTCTTCTCCCTCCTCCACCCCCTCTTCTCTTCTCCCTCCTTCACCCCCTCCTCTCTTCTCCCTCCTCCACCCCCTCCTCTCTCCTCCCTCCTCCACCCCCTCCTCTCTTCTCCCTCCTCCACCCCCTCCTCTCTCCTCCCTCCTCCACCCCCTCCTCCACCCCCTCCTTAGTTTATAGTACAAGGTCAGGGTTATAGTCACCAGGGCTAATGCTGAAGGAACCAAGACATGAGGATGTTGTGGAGACATGTAGACCAACAGCACTATTGACTCGTGGCCTGTTAAAGATGCTGTAACATATGACAGGCCTGTCAACTGTATGTGATCCCTGGGGGAAATGAATCCTCTATCTTTTTCCATGCCATGAATTAACACTTATCCACACAACCTTTTACATAGATAACTAGATAACTAACGTCATCAACATGACAAGGAACAGCCCTGTACATGTCCTCTGCTTTCCAAGGCCCACATCATCAAAATCAAATCAAATGTTATTTGTCACATGTGCCGAAAACAACAGGTGTCCTCCTTCACCTTACAGTGAAATGCTGACTGACAAGCCCTTAACCAACAATGCTTTTAGAAGTTAAGAAAAAAAGAAGTGTTAAGTAAAAAAAAAAAAAAAAAAAAAAAAAGTAACTTATATAATTAAACAGCAGCAGTAAAATAATCAAGCTGGGCTATATACAGGGTGTTACGGTACAGAGTCAATGTGGAGGCTATATACAGGGTGTTACGGTACAGAGTCAATGTGGAGGCTATATACAGGGTGTTACGGTACAGAGTCAATGTGGAGGCTATATACAGGGTGTTACGGTACAGAGTCAATGTGGAGGCTATATACAGGGTGTTACGGTACAGAGTCAATGTGGAGGCTATATACAGGGTGTTACGGTACAGAGTCAATGTGGAGGCTATATACAGGGTGTTACGGTACAGAGTCAATGTGGAGGCTATATACAGGGTGTACCGGTACAGAGTCAATGTGGAGGCTATATACAGGCTGTTACGGTACAGAGTCAATGTGGAGGCTATATACAGGGTGTTACGGTACAGAGTCAATGTGGAGGCTATATACAGGGTGTTACGGTACAGAGTCAATGTGGAGGCTATATACAGGGTGTTACGGTACAGAGTCAATGTGGAGGCTATATACAGGGTGTTATGGTACAGAGTCAATGTGGAGGCTATATACAGGGTGTTACGGTACAGAGCCAATGTGGAGGCTATATACAGGGTGTTACGGTACAGAGCCAAGTGGAGGCTATATACAGGGTGTTACGGTACAGAGTCAATGTGGAGGCTATATACAGGGTGTAACGGTACAGAGTCAATGTGGAGGCTATATACAGGGTGTTACGGTACAGAGTCAATGTGCGGGGGCACCGGTTAGTCGAGGTAATATGTTCATGTACGGAAGAGTTAAATTGACTATGCATAGATTATAAACAGTTAGTAGCAGCAGCGTAAAAGAGGGGTCCGGGTAGCCGTGTGATTAGCTGTTCAGGAGTCTTACGGCTTGGGGGGTAGAAGCTGTTAAGAAGCCTTTTGGACCTAGACTTGGCTCTCCGGTACCGCTTGCCGTGCGGTAGCAGAGAGAACAGTCTATGACTAGGGTGGCTGGAGTTTTTGACAATTTTTAGGGCCTTCCTCTGACACCGCCTGGTGTAGAGGTCCTGGATGGCAGAAAGCTTGGCCCCAGTGATGTACTGGGCCGTACACACTACCCTCAGCAGTGCCTTGCGGTCGGAGGTCGAGCAGTTGCCATACCAGGCAGTGATGCAACCAGTCAGGATGCTCTCGATGGTGCAGCTGTAGAACCTTTTGAAGATCTGAGGACCCATGCCAAATCTTTTCAGTCTCCTGGGGGGGGGAAATAGGTTTTGTCGTGCCCTCTACACGACTGTCATGTTCAACATGACAAGGAACAGCCCTTAACATGTCCTCGAAGGCCCACATCATCAACATGTTCAACATGACAAGGAACGTGTATTGTGCTGTGATCTGTTATAGATTCTACAATCCACAACGTAGGCTATATGAAACGTTGAGCGAATAACCTTAAATCTCCTTTCCCATGGTCACCGTTGGACAATCTTCCTATTTTCTTCCTCCTTCCAGGTTAATAATGTGGATTTTGCTAATATAATCCGAGAAGAGGCGGTGCTGTTCCTCCTTGACCTCCCTAAAGGTGAAGAGGTCACCATCCTGGCCCAGAAGAAGAAGGATGGTGAGTACGGGAGGACGAGAGGAAATCAAATCAAAATCAAATTTTATTTTATTTGTCACATACACATGGTTAGCAGATGTTAATGCGAGTGTAGCGAAATGTTTGTGCTTCTAGTTCTGAAAATGCAGTAATAACCAACAAGTAATCTAACCTAACAATTCCACAACTACTACCTTATACACACAAGTGTAAAGGGATAAAGAATATGTACATAAAGATATATGAATGAGTGATGGTACAGAACGGCATAGGCAAGATGCAGTAGATGGTATAGAGTACAGTCTATACATATGAGATGAGTAATGTAGGGTATGTAAACATAAAGTGGCATAGTTTAAAGTGGCTAGTGATACATGTATTACATAAAGATGGCAAGATGCAGTAGATGATATAGAGTACAGTATATACATATACATATGAGATGAGTAATGTAGGTTATGTAAACATTATATTAAGTGGCATTGTTTAAAGTGGCTAGTGATACATTTTTACATAATTTCCATCAATTCCCATTATTAAAGTGGCTGGAGTTGAGTCAGTATGTTGGCAGCGGCCACTAAATGTTAGTGGTGGCTGTTTAACAGTCTGATGGCCTTGAGATAGAAGCTGTTTTTCAGTCTCTCGGTCCCTGCTTTGATGCACCTGTACTGACCTCGCCTTCTGGATGATAGCGGGATGAACAGGCAGTGGCTCGGGTGGTTGTTGTCCTTGATGATCTTTATGGCCTTCCTGTGACATCGGGTGGTGTAGGTGTCCTGGAGGGCAGGTAGTTTGCCCCCGGTGATGCGTTGCGCAGACCTCACTACCCTCTGGAGAGCCTTACGGTTGTGGGCGGAGCAGTTGCCGTACCAGGCGGTGATACAGCCCGACAGGATGCTCTCGATTGTGCATCTGTAGAAGTTTGTGAGTGCTTTTGGTGACAAGCCGAATTTCTTCAGCCTCCTGAGGTTGAAGAGGCGCTGCTGCGCCTTCTTCACAACGCTGTCTGTGTGGGTGGACCAATTCAGTTTGTCCGTGATGTGTACACCGAGGAACTTAAAACTTTCCACCTTCTCCACTACTGTCCCGTCGATGTGGATAGGGGGGTGCTCCCTCTGCTGTTTCCTGAAGTCCACAATCATCTCCTTTGTTTTGTTGACGTTGAGTGTGAGGTTATTTTCCTGACACCACACTCCGAGGGCTCTCACCTCCTCCCTGTAGGCCGTCTCGTCGTTGTTGGTAATCAAGCCTACCACTGTAGTGTCGTCCGCAAACTTGATGATTGAGTTGGAGGCGTGCATGGCCACGCAGTCGTGGGTGAACAGGGAGTACAGGAGAGGGCTCAGAACGCACCCTTGTGGGGCCCCAGTGTTGAGGATCAGCGGGGTGGAGATGTTGTTACCTACCCTCACCACCTGGGGGCGGCCCGTCAGGAAGTCCAGGACCCAGTTGCACAGGGCGGGGTCGAGACCCAGGGTCTCGAGCTTGATGACGAGTTTGGAGGGTACTATGGTGTTAAATGCTGAGCTGTAGTCGATGAACAGCATTCTCACATAGGTATTCCTCTTGTCCAGATGGGATAGGGCAGTGTGCAGTGTGGTTGCGATTGCGTCGTCTGTGGACCTATTGGGTCGGTAAGCAAATTGGAGTGGGTCTAGGGTGTCAGGTAGGGTGGAGGTGATATGGTCCTTGACTAGTCTCTCAAAGCACTTCATGATGACGGAAGTGAGTGCTACGGGGCGGTAGTCGTTTAGCTCAGTTACCTTAGCTTTCTTGGGAACAGGAACAATGGTGGCCCTCTTGAAGCATGTGGGAACAGCAGACTGGGATAAGGATTGATTGAATATGTCCTTAAACACACCAGCCAGCTGGTCTGCGCATGCTCTGAGGACGCGGCTGGGAATGCCGTCTGGGCCTGCAGCCTTGCGAGGGTTAACACGTTTAAATGTTTTACTCACCTCGGCTGCAGTGAAGGAGAGCCCGCAGGTTTTGGTAGCGGGCCGTGTCAGTGGCACTGTATTGTCCTCAAAGCGAGCAAAAAAGTTATTTAGTCTGTCTGGGAGCAAGACATCCTGGTCCGCGGCGGGGCTGGTTTTCTTTTTGTAATCCGTGATTGACTGTAGACCCTGCCACATACCTCTTGTGTCTGAGCTGTTGAATTGCGACTCTACTTTGTCTCTATACTGGCACTTAGCTTGTTTGATTGCCTTGCGGAGGGAATAGCTACACTGTTTGTATTCGGTCATGTTTCCGGTCACCTTGCCCTGGTTAAAAGCAGTGGTTCGCGCTTTCAGTTTCATGCGAATGCTGCCATCAATCCACGGTTTCTGGTTTGGGAATGTTTTAATCGTTGCTGTGGGTACGACATCGTCAATGCACTTCCTAATGAACTCGCTCACCGAATCAGCGTATTCGTCAATGTTGTTGTTGGACGCAATGCGGAACATATCCCAATCCACGTGATCGACGCAGTCTTGAAACGTGGAATCAGATTGGTCGGACCAGCGTTGAACAGACCTGAGCGCGGGAGCTTGCTGTTTTAGTTTCTGTTTGTAGGCTGGAAGCAACAACTGGATGAATCACAGACTGAGGACTGGTCCCCTTCACTCCATCCCTCCCAGGGTTTTTCAAACGTCTCCTCGGGGATCCCCAGACGGTCCGTGTATTTGAACTATTCCACAGCTAGCTTACCTGATTCAACTGGTCAACTAATCATCAAGCCGATGACTACTTGAATCAGGTGAGGAGCTAGTTCAGGGCTAGCTATTTAAAAAAAAAAATATATTTTTTTTTTATGTCTGGGAATCCCTGAGGAGAGGTTTGAAAAACACTGTTAAATATCAATATTTGCAGATCTGAAGGTTCCGATAGGTACAATCAGTTTATCTGAGGGTTCCGATAGGTACAATCAGTTTATTTGAGGGTTCCGATAGGTACAATCAGTTTATCTGAGGGTTCCGATAGGTACAATCAGTTTATCTGAGGGTTCCGATAGGTACAATCAGTTTATCTGAGGGTTCCGATAGGTACAATCAGTTTATCTGAGGGTTCCGATAGGTACAATCAGTTTATCTGAGGGTTCCGATAGGTACAATCAGTTTATCTGAGGGTTCCGATAGGTACAATCAGTTTATCTGAGGGTTCCGATAGGTACAATCAGTTTATCTGAGGGTTCCGATAGGTACAATCAGTTTATCTGAGGGTTCCGATAGGTACAATCAGTTTATCTGAGGGTTCCGATAGGTACAATCAGTTTATCTGAGGGTTCCGATAGGTACAATCAGTTTATCTGAGGGTTCCGATAGGTACAATCAGTTTAGTGGTGAATCTTCCACCATACAGATCTGCAATCATCAAATACTTAGGGCCAAGGTAATGGGAGAGAAGCACATTGGGACCCGTTGAACTTCCATCATCTGAGATGTATCTCTATTGCTCTGCTCTCCTTTCTGTCTGTCTCTGACTCTGACTCTGTCTCTGACTCTGTCTCTGACTCTGTCTCTAACTCTGTCTCTGACTCTGTCTCTAACTCTGTCTCTGACTCTGTCTCTCTCTTAACTCTCTGTCTCTAACTCTGTCTCTAACTCTGTCTCTGACTCTGTCTCTGACTCTGTCTCTCTCTTAACTCTCTGACTCTGTCTCTAACTCTGTCTCTGACTCTCTCTCTCTCTCTCTTAACTCTCTGTCTCTGTCTCTCTCTTAACTCTCTGTCTCTGACTGTCTCTGACTCTGTCTCTGTCTCTCTCTTAACTCTCTGTCTCTAACTCTGTCTCTGACTCTGTCTCTGTCTCTCTCTTAACTCTCTGTCTCTGACTCTGTCTCTCTCTTAACTCTCTGTCTCTGACTCTCTCTCTTAACTCTCTGTCTCTAACTCTGTCTCTGACTCTGTCTCTCTCTTAACTCTCTGTCTCTGTCTCTCTCTTAACTCTCTGTCTCTGACTCTGTCTCTGACTCTGTCTCTGACTCTGTCTCTTAACTCTCTGTCTCTAACTCTGTCTCTGACTCTGTCTCTCTCTTAACTCTCTGTCTCTGACTCTGTCTCTGTCTCTAACTCTGTCTCTAACTCTGTCTCTGTCTCTGACTCGGTCTCTCTCTCAACTCTCTGTCTCTAACTCTGATACTCAAACTCAGTCTGTGTTCTGGTCCAGTGTACCGGCGGATCGTGGAGTCTGATGTGGGCGACTCGTTCTACATCCGGACCCACTTTGAGTATGAGAAGGAGTCTCCGTACGGCCTGAGCTTCAACAAGGGAGAGGTGTTCAGAGTGGTGGACACCCTGTACAACGGCAAGCTGGGCTCCTGGCTGGCCATCCGCATCGGGAAGAACCACCAGGAAGTCGAGAGAGGCATCATACCTAACAAGAACAGGTGATGATGACACTCAAAAAATCAGTTTTGTTTATTTGAAAACAGAATGTGTTCTGTATAACTTACCTGTTTTTTTTAGACAATCATGTAAATGGATTAAAACAATAAGGGGAAGATTCACACTGGTCACAAGTCATCGTAACAATGTTAACGTCACGTTGTCCTCTCGTAGCTTTAACCACATTTGTTATGATAATCATTGCCGTGTAAGTGCCTCTGTGTTGGCAGTATTGACGTTAGCCGTGCCAAGTTTCCTGGACAGTGTCACAGACACATGAAAGCCCTCTACAGAGGTGTCTCTACCGATAACTCTGTCAAATCAAATGTTATTTGTCTGTCCCTCTCATTCTCTTGTTCTGAATAGAAAAGCAACTCCAGCACCCCCGGTGATTTTGATTCCCCGAAAATGTCATGCATATTTTTCACCGACATTTCAATCAATAGACCTTCATCATCTGAGTTATACAGAGAACTAAATCTCGTCCTTTTTTTTTATAATAATTTTTTGTACACCCTTTTCTCCCCAATTCCGTGGTATCCAATTGGTGGTTACAGTCTTGTCTCATCGCTGCAACTCCCGTACGGACTCGGGATAGGCGAAGGTCGAGAGCCGTGCGTCCTCCGAAACACGACCCAACCAAGCCGCACTGCTTCTTGACACAATGTCCACTTAACCCGGAAGCCAGCCGCACCAACGTGTCGGAGGAAACACCGTACAGCTGGTGACCGTGTCAGCGTGCACTGCGCCCGGCCCACCACAGGAGTCGCTAGAGCGCGATGAGACAAGAACATCCCGGCCGGCCAAACCCCTCCCCTAACCCGGACGATACTGGGCCAATGTTGTGCCGCCCCATGGGTCTCCGGGTCACGGCCCGGCTGCGACAGAACCTGGACTGCCTTAAACCACTGCACCACTCGGGAGACCGAATCTCATTCTCTTTTACAGAGAATAACAAACTTCTCTCCACTCTGGGTGTGAAATACATCCTCCCCAAGACAGCAGGGTTAGGGTTAGTTATCGAGTTAGTTATCGAGTTAGTTAGTTATCCAACTCCCTCTCCTCTATCTGTCTCCAGAGCGGAGCAGCTGTCCAGCGTGCAGTACAGCCTCCCCAAGACAGCAGGGGGCGACAGGGCAGACTTCTGGAGGTTCAGGGGCCTGAGGAGCTCCAAGAGGAACCTGAGGAAGAGCAGAGAGGACCTGTCGGCCCAGCCCGTCCAGTCCAAGTTCCCCGCATACGAGAGGGTGGTGCTTAGAGAAGGTGAGGATGACTTGCCTTGTAATAACACATTATAAATGCTTATATGTGCTTGTAACACATAAAGCCTCCTCCCTCAGCCCCTCCTCCCTAAACCCTCCTCCCTCAGCCCCTTCTCCCTCAGCCCCTCCTCCCTAAACTCTCTTCCCTCAGCCCCTCCTCCCTAAACCCTTCTCCCTCAGCCCCTCCTCCCTAAACTCTCCTCCCTCAGCCCCTCCTCCCTCAGCCCCTCCTCCCTAAACCCTCCTCCCTCAGCCCCTCCTCCCTAAACCCTCCTCCCTAAACCCTCCTCCCTAAACCCTCCTCCCTCAGCCCTCCTCCCTAACCTCTCCTCCCTATCCCCTCCCTCAGCCCCTCCTCCCTAAACCCTCCTCCCTCAGCCCTCCTCCCTAACCTCTCCTCCCTCAGCCCCTCCTCCCTCAGCCCCTCAGTCCCTCCTCCCTCAGCCCTCCTCCCTAACCTCTCCTCCCTCAGCCCCTCCTCCCTAAACCGTCTTCCCTCAGCCCCTCCCCCTTAAACCCTCCTCCCTAGCCCCTCCTCCCTAAGCCCCTCTTCCCTCAGCCGCTCTTCCCTCAGCCCCTCCTCCCTCAGCCCCTCCTCCCTCAGCCCCTCCTCCCTAAGCCCCTCTTCCCTCAGCCCCTCCTCCCTAACCTCTCCTCCCTCAGCCCCTCCTCCCTAAGCCCCTCCTCCCTCAGCCCCTCTTCCCTCAGCCCCTCCTCCCTAGCCCCTCCTCCCTAACCTCTCCTCCCTCAGCCCCTCCTCCCTAGCCCCTCCTCCCTAAGCCCATCTTCCCTCAGCCCCTCTTCCCTCAGCCCCTCTTCCCTCAGCCCCTCCTCCCTCAGCCCCTCTTCCCTAAGCCCCATCTCCCTAACCTCTCCTCCCTCAGCCCCTCCTCCCTAACCTCTCCTCCCTCAGCCCCTCTTCCCTAAGCCCCATCTCCCTAACCTCTCCTCCCTCAGCCCCTCCTCCCTAACCTCTCCTCCCTCAGCCCCTCCTCCCTAAGCCCCTCCTCCCTCAGCCCTCCTCCCTCAGCCCTCCTCCCTAGCCCCTCCTCCCTCAGCCCCTCCTCCCTAAGCCCCTCCTCCCTCAGCCCCTCCTCCCTCAGCCCCTCCTCCCTAACCTCTCCTCCCTAACCTCTCCTCCCTAACCTCTCCTCCCTAGCCCCTCCTCCCTAGCAACTCTTGTAAATCTTAACCTGTCTCTAATAGCGGTGATCTTTCATAACGTAGCGCCAACTATAAATATTGTCTTTCAATTGATAGAGGGGAGAAAAGACCCCTGGAATGTAACACTACAGTTTACTGCTACACAATCCTGACCCAAATATTCTGCTTTTACTAAATGTTACGCTGTTTTTATAATGAAACAATTGTTAATAGTTTTAGAATATCTCTTTTCTTTAGTTGTGTAGTTTTAGTTATACATTTGTGTTACTGTTCTTGTCGTTTTGGTGTGGACACCAGGAAGAATATCTGTTGCTTCTTCCACAGCTAATGGAGAGCCAAATAAAAAATCACACAAAATCACTAATCCTCCCACTCAGTCTAATGTACTATGATGGTCTTCTGTTGTGGGGTGTTTTGTCCAGCTGGTTTCCTGAGGCCTGTGGTGATATTTGGACCCATCGCAGACGTGGCACGAGAGAAACTCTCCCGAGAGGAGCCCGATCTGTTTGAGCTCGCGAGTGAGTAACGAAGTGTATCAAAATGACATTCCACACGCTGTGATTTAGTTTTCTAGAATTCCATTAAAACTAGTTAATTATAGGAACGATTAAAGAACTATGCAATGAAACTGTTCCTTCTCGTGTGTTCCAGAGAGTGAACCGAGAGACGCGGGGAAAGACCAGCGTAGTTCTGGAATCATCCGTCTCCACACCATCAAACAGATCATCGACAGAGTGAGTTTGCCTTTTACACAAACAGTCACTCATTTCAATAGGACTCATTTTGATTTGAGGAATTTCGGGGTTTTCTTATCCACAATTGTTGTGGAATGACGTTTTCTTTTGACATTTTTGGTGATGCAGAATAGCTTTTTCAAATGTTGTCTTTGTTGTCCATTTTCTATTCCACTTATGATGAAAAGAGAACAGGATTCACTGGAGGTACACTGACTGTGTTGAGGCCCTCTGCTCCAGTAGGAGGAATACTGACTGTGTTGAGGCCCTCTGCTCCAGTAGGAGGAATACTGACTGTGTTGAGGCCCTCTGCTCCAGTAGGAGGAATTCTGACTGTGTTGAGGCCCTCTGCTCCTGTAGGAGGAATACTGACTGTGTTGAGGCCCTCTGTTCCAGTAGGAGGAATACTGACTGTGTTGAGGCCCTCTGCTCCTGTAGGAGGAATACTGACTGTGTTGAGGCCCTCTGCTCCTGTAGGAGGAATACTGACTGTGTTGAGGCCCTCTGCTCCTGTAGGAGGAAGTCTGACTGTGTTGAGGCCCTCTGCTCCTGTAGGAGGAATACTGACTGTGTTGAGGCCCTCTGCTCCTGTAGGAGGAATACTGACTGTGTTGAGGCCCTCTGCTCCAGTAGGAGGAATTCTGACTGTGTTGAGGCCCTCTGCTCCTCTAGGAGGAATACTGACTGTGTTGAGGCCCTCTGTTCCAGTAGGAGGAATACTGACTGTGTTGAGGCCCTCTGCTCCTGTAGGAGGAATACTGACTGTGTTGAGGCCCTCTGCTCCTGTAGGAGGAATACTGACTGTGTTGAGGCCCTCTGCTCCTGTAGGAGGAATACTGACTGTGTTGAGGCCCTCTGCTCCTGTAGGAGGAATACTGACTGTGTTGAGGCCCTCTGCTCCAGTAGGAGGAATACTGACTGTGTTGAGGCCCTCTGCTCCTGTAGGAGGAATACTGACTGTGTTGAGGCCCTCTGCTCCTGTAGGAGATACACTGACTGTGTTGAGGCCCTCTGCTCCAGTAGGAGGAATACTGACTGTGTTGAGGCCCTCTGCTCCAGTAGGAGGAATACTGACTGTGTTGAGGCCCTCTGCTCCTGTAGGAGGAATACTGACTGTGTTGAGGCCCTCTGCTCCTGTAGGAGGAATACTGACTGTGTTGAGGCCCTCTGCTCCAGTAGGAGGAATACTGACTGTGTTGAGGCCCTCTGCTCCTGTAGGAGGAATACTGACTGTGTTGAGGCCCTCTGCTCCTGTAGGAGATACACTGACTGTGTTGAGGCCCTCTGCTCCAGTAGGAGGAATACTGACTGTGTTGAGGCCCTCTGCTCCAGTAGGAGGAATACTGACTGTGTTGAGGCCCTCTGCTCCTGTAGGAGGAATACTGACTGTGTTGAGGCCCTCTGCTCCTGTAGGAGGAATACTGACTGTGTTGAGGCCCTCTGCTCCTGTAGGAGGAATACTGACTGTGTTGAGGCCCTCTGCTCCTGTAGGAGGAATACTGACTGTGTTGAGGCCCTCTGCTCCAGTAGGAGGAAAACTGACTGTGTTGAGGCCCTCTGCTCCTGTAGGAGGAATACTGACTGTGTTGAGGCCCTCTGCTCCTGTAGGAGGAATACTGACTGTGTTGAGGCCCTCTGCTCCTGTAGGAGGAATACTGACTGTGTTGAGGCCCTCTGCTCCTGTAGGAGGAATACTGACTGTGTTGAGGCCCTCTGCTCCAGTAGGAGGAATACTGACTGTGTTGAGGCCCTCTGCTCCTGTAGGAGGAATACTGACTGTGTTGAGGCCCTCTGCTCCTGTAGGAGATACACTGACTGTGTTGAGGCCCTCTGCTCCAGTAGGAGGAATACTGACTGTGTTGAGGCCCTCTGCTCCTGTAGGAGGAATACTGACTGTGTTGAGGCCCTCTGCTCCTGTAGGAGGAATACTGACTGTGTTGAGGCCCTCTGCTCCAGTAGGAGGAATACTGACTGTGTTGAGGCCCTCTGCTCCTGTAGGAGGAATACTGACTGTGTTGAGGCCCTCTGCTCCTGTAGGAGATACACTGACTGTGTTGAGGCCCTCTGCTCCAGTAGGAGGAATACTGACTGTGTTGAGGCCCTCTGCTCCAGTAGGAGGAATACTGACTGTGTTGAGGCCCTCTGCTCCTGTAGGAGGAATACTGACTGTGTTGAGGCCCTCTGCTCCTGTAGGAGGAATACTGACTGTGTTGAGGCCCTCTGCTCCTGTAGGAGGAATACTGACTGTGTTGAGGCCCTCTGCTCCTGTAGGAGGAATACTGACTGTGTTGAGGCCCTCTGCTCCAGTAGGAGGAAAACTGACTGTGTTGAGGCCCTCTGCTCCTGTAGGAGGAATACTGACTGTGTTGAGGCCCTCTGCTCCTGTAGGAGGAATACTGACTGTGTTGAGGCCCTCTGCTCCTGTAGGAGGAATACTGACTGTGTTGAGGCCCTCTGCTCCAGTAGGAGGAATACTGACTGTGTTGAGGCCCTCTGCTCCTGTAGGAGGAATACTGACTGTGTTGAGGCCCACTGCTCCAGTAGGAGGAATACTGACTGTGTTGAGGCCCTCTGCTCCAGTAGGAGGAATACTGACTGTGTTGAGGCCCTCTGCTCCAGTAGGAGGAATACTGACTGTGTTGAGGCCCTCTGCTCCAGTAGGAGGAATACTGACTGTGTTGAGGCCCTCTGCTCCTGTAGGAGGAATACTGACTGTGTTGAGGCCCTCTGCTCCAGTAGGAGGAATACTGACTGTGTTGAGGCCCTCTGCTCCAGTAGGAGGAATACTGACTGTGTTGAGGCCCTCTGCTCCAGTAGGAGGAATACTGACTGTGTTGAGGCCCTCTGCTCCTGTAGGAGGAATACTGACTGTGTTGAGGCCCTCTGCTCCTGTAGGAGGAATACTGACTGTGTTGAGGCCCTCTGCTCCAGTAGGAGGAAGTCTGACTGTGTTGAGGCCCTCTGCTCCTGTAGGAGGAATACTGACTGTGTTGAGGCCCTCTGCTCCAGTAGGAGGAAGTCTGACTGTGTTGAGGCCCTCTGTTCCAGTAGGAGGAATACTGACTGTGTTGAGGCCCTCTGCTCCTGTAGGAGGAATACTGACTGTGTTGAGGCCCTCTGCTCCTGTAGGAGGAAGTCTGACTGTGTTGAGGCCCTCTGCTCCTGTAGGAGGAATACTGACTGTGTTGAGGCCCTCTGCTCCAGTAGGAGGAATACTGACTGTGTTGAGGCCCTCTGCTCCTGTAGGAGGAATACTGACTGTGTTGAGGCCCTCTGCTCCAGTAGGAGGAATTCTGACTGTGTTGAGGCCCTCTGCTCCTGTAGGAGGAATACTGACTGTGTTGAGGTCCTCTGCTCCAGTAGGAGGAATACTGACTGTGTTGAGGCCCTCTGTTCCTGTAGGAGGAATACTGACTGTGTTGAGGCCCTCTGCTCCAGTAGGAGGAATTCTGACTGTGTTGAGGCCCTCTGCTCCTGTAGGAGGAATACTGACTGTGTTGAGGCCCTCTGCTCCAGTAGGAGGAATACTGACTGTGTTGAGGCCCTCTGCTCCTGTAGGAGGAATACTGACTGTGTTGAGGCCCTCTGCTCCTGTAGGAGGAATACTGACTGTGTTGAGGCCCTCTGCTCCTGTAGGAGGAAGTCTGACTGTGTTGAGGCCCTCTGCTCCTGTAGGAGGAATACTGACTGTGTTGAGGCCCTCTGCTCCTGTAGGAGGAAGTCTGACTGTGTTGAGGCCCTCTGCTCCTGTAGGAGGAATACTGACTGTGTTGAGGCCCTCTGCTCCTGTAGGAGGAATACTGACTGTGTTGAGGCCCTCTGCTCCTGTAGGAGGAATACTGACTGTGTTGAGGCCCTCTGCTCCAGTAGGAGGAATTCTGACTGTGTTGAGGCCCTCTGCTCCTGTAGGAGGAATACTGACTGTGTTGAGGTCCTCTGCTCCAGTAGGAGGAATACTGACTGTGTTGAGGCCCTCTGCTCCAGTAGGAGGAATACTGACTGTGTTGAGGCCCTCTGCTCCAGTAGGAGGAAGTCTGACTGTGTTGAGGCCCTCTGTTCCAGTAGGAGGAATACTGACTGTGTTGAGGCCCTCTGCTCCAGTAGGAGGAAGTCTGACTGTGTTGAGGCCCTCTGCTCCTGTAGGAGGAATACTGACTGTGTTGAGGCCCTCTGCTCCAGTAGGAGGAAGTCTGACTGTGTTGAGGCCCTCTGCTCCTGTAGGAGGAAGTCTGACTGTGTTGAGGCCCTCTGCTCCTGTAGGAGGAATACTGACTGTGTTGAGGCCCTCTGCTCCTGTAGGAGGAAGTCTGACTGTGTTGAGGCCCTCTGCTCCTGTAGGAGGAATACTGACTGTGTTGAGGCCCTCTGCTCCAGTAGGAGGAATACTGACTGTGTTGAGGCCCTCTGCTCCTGTAGGAGGAATACTGACTGTGTTGAGGCCCTCTGCTCCAGTAGGAGGAATACTGACTGTGTTGAGGCCCTCTGCTCCTGTAGGAGGAAGTCTGACTGTGTTGAGGCCCTCTGCTCCAGTAGGAGGAAGTCTGACTGTGTTGAGGCCCTCTGCTCCTGTAGGAGGAAGTCTGACTGTGTTGAGGCCCTCTGCTCCTGTAGGAGGAATACTGACTGTGTTGAGGCCCTCTGCTCCTGTAGGAGGAAGTCTGACTGTGTTGAGGCCCTCTGCTCCTGTAGGAGGAATACTGACTGTGTTGAGGCCCTCTGCTCCTGTAGGAGGAAGTCTGACTGTGTTGAGGCCCTCTGCTCCAGTAGGAGGAAGTCTGACTGTGTTGAGGCCCTCTGCTCCAGTAGGAGGAATACTGACTGTGTTGAGGCCCTCTGCTCCTGTAGGAGGAATACTGACTGTGTTGAGGCCCTCTGCTCCTGTAGGAGGAATACTGACTGTGTTGAGGCCCTCTGCTCCAGTAGGAGGAATTCTGACTGTGTTGAGGCCCTCTGCTCCTCTAGGAGGAATACTGACTGTGTTGAGGCCCTCTGTTCCAGTAGGAGGAATACTGACTGTGTTGAGGCCCTCTGCTCCTCTAGGAGGAATACTGACTGTGTTGAGGCCCTCTGTTCCAGTAGGAGGAATACTGACTGTGTTGAGGCCCTCTGCTCCTGTAGGAGGAATACTGACTGTGTTGAGGCCCTCTGCTCCTGTAGGAGGAATACTGACTGTGTTGAGGCCCTCTGCTCCTGTAGGAGGAATACTGACTGTGTTGAGGCCCTCTGCTCCTGTAGGAGGAATACTGACTGTGTTGAGGCCCTCTGCTCCAGTAGGAGGAATACTGACTGTGTTGAGGCCCTCTGCTCCTGTAGGAGGAATACTGACTGTGTTGAGGCCCTCTGCTCCTGTAGGAGATACACTGACTGTGTTGAGGCCCTCTGCTCCAGTAGGAGGAATACTGACTGTGTTGAGGCCCTCTGCTCCTGTAGGAGGAATACTGACTGTGTTGAGGCCCTCTGCTCCTGTAGGAGGAATACTGACTGTGTTGAGGCCCTCTGCTCCAGTAGGAGGAATACTGACTGTGTTGAGGCCCTCTGCTCCTGTAGGAGGAATACTGACTGTGTTGAGGCCCTCTGCTCCTGTAGGAGATACACTGACTGTGTTGAGGCCCTCTGCTCCAGTAGGAGGAATACTGACTGTGTTGAGGCCCTCTGCTCCAGTAGGAGGAATACTGACTGTGTTGAGGCCCTCTGCTCCTGTAGGAGGAATACTGACTGTGTTGAGGCCCTCTGCTCCTGTAGGAGGAATACTGACTGTGTTGAGGCCCTCTGCTCCTGTAGGAGGAATACTGACTGTGTTGAGGCCCTCTGCTCCTGTAGGAGGAATACTGACTGTGTTGAGGCCCTCTGCTCCAGTAGGAGGAAAACTGACTGTGTTGAGGCCCTCTGCTCCTGTAGGAGGAATACTGACTGTGTTGAGGCCCTCTGCTCCTGTAGGAGGAATACTGACTGTGTTGAGGCCCTCTGCTCCTGTAGGAGGAATACTGACTGTGTTGAGGCCCTCTGCTCCAGTAGGACGAATACTGACTGTGTTGAGGCCCTCTGCTCCTGTAGGAGGAATACTGACTGTGTTGAGGCCCACTGCTCCAGTAGGAGGAATACTGACTGTGTTGAGGCCCTCTGCTCCAGTAGGAGGAATACTGACTGTGTTGAGGCCCTCTGCTCCAGTAGGAGGAATACTGACTGTGTTGAGGCCCTCTGCTCCAGTAGGAGGAATACTGACTGTGTTGAGGCCCTCTGCTCCTGTAGGAGGAATACTGACTGTGTTGAGGCCCTCTGCTCCAGTAGGAGGAATACTGACTGTGTTGAGGCCCTCTGCTCCAGTAGGAGGAATACTGACTGTGTTGAGGCCCTCTGCTCCAGTAGGAGGAATACTGACTGTGTTGAGGCCCTCTGCTCCTGTAGGAGGAATACTGACTGTGTTGAGGCCCTCTGCTCCTGTAGGAGGAATACTGACTGTGTTGAGGCCCTCTGCTCCAGTAGGAGGAAGTCTGACTGTGTTGAGGCCCTCTGCTCCAGTAGGAGGAAGTCTGACTGTGTTGAGGCCCTCTGCTCCTGTAGGAGGAATACTGACTGTGTTGAGGCCCTCTGCTCCTGTAGGAGGAAGTCTGACTGTGTTGAGGCCCTCTGCTCCTGTAGGAGGAATACTGACTGTGTTGAGGCCCTCTGCTCCAGTAGGAGGAATACTGACTGTGTTGAGGCCCTCTGCTCCTGTAGGAGGAATACTGACTGTGTTGAGGCCCTCTGCTCCAGTAGGAGGAATTCTGACTGTGTTGAGGCCCTCTGCTCCTGTAGGAGGAATACTGACTGTGTTGAGGTCCTCTGCTCCAGTAGGAGGAATACTGACTGTGTTGAGGCCCTCTGCTCCTGTAGGAGGAATACTGACTGTGTTGAGGCCCTCTGCTCCAGTAGGAGGAATTCTGACTGTGTTGAGGCCCTCTGCTCCTGTAGGAGGAATACTGACTGTGTTGAGGCCCTCTGCTCCAGTAGGAGGAATACTGACTGTGTTGAGGCCCTCTGCTCCTGTAGGAGGAATACTGACTGTGTTGAGGCCCTCTGCTCCTGTAGGAGGAATACTGACTGTGTTGAGGCCCTCTGCTCCAGTAGGAGGAAGTCTGACTGTGTTGAGGCCCTCTGCTCCTGTAGGAGGAAGTCTGACTGTGTTGAGGCCCTCTGCTCCTGTAGGAGGAATACTGACTGTGTTGAGGCCCTCTGCTCCTGTAGGAGGAAGTCTGACTGTGTTGAGGCCCTCTGCTCCTGTAGGAGGAATACTGACTGTGTTGAGGCCCTCTGCTCCTGTAGGAGGAATACTGACTGTGTTGAGGCCCTCTGCTCCTGTAGGAGGAATACTGACTGTGTTGAGGCCCTCTGCTCCAGTAGGAGGAATTCTGACTGTGTTGAGGCCCTCTGCTCCTGTAGGAGGAATACTGACTGTGTTGAGGTCCTCTGCTCCAGTAGGAGGAATACTGACTGTGTTGAGGCCCTCTGCTCCAGTAGGAGGAATACTGACTGTGTTGAGGCCCTCTGCTCCAGTAGGAGGAAGTCTGACTGTGTTGAGGCCCTCTGTTCCAGTAGGAGGAATACTGACTGTGTTGAGGCCCTCTGCTCCAGTAGGAGGAAGTCTGACTGTGTTGAGGCCCTCTGCTCCTGTAGGAGGAATACTGACTGTGTTGAGGCCCTCTGCTCCAGTAGGAGGAAGTCTGACTGTGTTGAGGCCCTCTGCTCCTGTAGGAGGAAGTCTGACTGTGTTGAGGCCCTCTGCTCCTGTAGGAGGAATACTGACTGTGTTGAGGCCCTCTGCTCCTGTAGGAGGAAGTCTGACTGTGTTGAGGCCCTCTGCTCCTGTAGGAGGAATACTGACTGTGTTGAGGCCCTCTGCTCCAGTAGGAGGAATACTGACTGTGTTGAGGCCCTCTGCTCCTGTAGGAGGAATACTGACTGTGTTGAGGCCCTCTGCTCCAGTAGGAGGAATACTGACTGTGTTGAGGCCCTCTGCTCCTGTAGGAGGAAGTCTGACTGTGTTGAGGCCCTCTGCTCCAGTAGGAGGAAGTCTGACTGTGTTGAGGCCCTCTGCTCCTGTAGGAGGAAGTCTGACTGTGTTGAGGCCCTCTGCTCCTGTAGGAGGAATACTGACTGTGTTGAGGCCCTCTGCTCCTGTAGGAGGAAGTCTGACTGTGTTGAGGCCCTCTGCTCCTGTAGGAGGAATACTGACTGTGTTGAGGCCCTCTGCTCCTGTAGGAGGAAGTCTGACTGTGTTGAGGCCCTCTGCTCCAGTAGGAGGAAGTCTGACTGTGTTGAGGCCCTCTGCTCCAGTAGGAGGAATACTGACTGTGTTGAGGCCCTCTGCTCCTGTAGGAGGAATACTGACTGTGTTGAGGCCCTCTGCTCCAGTAGGAGGAATACTGACTGTGTTGAGGCCCTCTGCTCCTGTAGGAGGAAGTCTGACTGTGTTGAGGCCCTCTGCTCCAGTAGGAGGAAGTCTGACTGTGTTGAGGCCCTCTGCTCCTGTAGGAGGAAGTCTGACTGTGTTGAGGCCCTCTGCTCCTGTAGGAGGAATACTGACTGTGTTGAGGCCCTCTGCTCCTGTAGGAGGAAGTCTGACTGTGTTGAGGCCCTCTGCTCCAGTAGGAGGAATACTGACTGTGTTGAGGCCCTCTGCTCCTGTAGGAGGAAGTCTGACTGTGTTGAGGCCCTCTGCTCCTGTAGGAGGAATACTGACTGTGTTGAGGCCCTCTGCTCCAGTAGGAGATACACTGACTGTGTTGAGGCCCTCTGCTCCTGTAGGAGGAATACTGACTGTGTTGAGGCCCTCTGCTCCTGTAGGAGGAATACTGACTGTGTTGAGGCCCTCTGCTCCTGTAGGAGGAATACTGACTGTGTTGAGGCCCTCTGCTCCAGTAGGAGATACACTGACTGTGTTGAGGCCCACTGCTCCAGTAGGAGCAATACTGACTGTGTTGAGGCCCTCTGCTCCAGTAGGAGGAATACTGACTGTGTTGAGGCCCTCTGCTCCAGTAGGAGGAATACTGACTGTGTTGAGGCCCTCTGCTCCAGTAGGAGGAATACTGACTGTGTTGAGGCCCTCTGCTCCTGTAGGAGGAATACTGACTGTGTTGAGGCCCTCTGCTCCAGTAGGAGGAATACTGACTGTGTTGAGGCCCTCTGCTCCAGTAGGAGGAATACTGACTGTGTTGAGGCCCTCTGCTCTAGTAGGAGGAATACTGACTGTGTTGAGGCCCTCTGCTCCTGTAGGAGGAATACTGACTGTGTTGAGGCCCTCTGCTCCTGTAGGAGGAATACTGACTGTGTTGAGGCCCTCTGCTCCAGTAGGAGGAAGTCTGACTGTGTTGAGGCCCTCTGCTCCTGTAGGAGGAAGTCTGACTGTGTTGAGGCCCTCTGCCCCTGTAGGAGGAATACTGACTGTGTTGAGGCCCTCTGCTCCTGTAGGAGGAAGTCTGACTGTGTTGAGGCCCTCTGCTCCTGTAGGAGGAATACTGACTGTGTTGAGGCCCTCTGCTCCAGTAGGAGGAATACTGACTGTGTTGAGGCCCTCTGCTCCTGTAGGAGGAATACTGACTGTGTTGAGGCCCTCTGCTCCAGTAGGAGGAATACTGACTGTGTTGAGGCCCTCTGCTCCAGTAGGAGATACACTGACTGTGTTGAGGCCCTCTGCTCCAGTAGGAGGAATTCTGACTGTGTTGAGGCCCTCTGCTCCTGTAGGAGGAATACTGACTGTGTTGAGGCCCTCTGCTCCTGTAGGAGGAATACTGACTGTGTTGAGGCCCTCTGCTCCAGTAGGAGGAATTCTGTGTTGAGGCCCTCTGCTCCTGTAGGAGGAATACTGACTGTGTTGAGGTCCTCTGCTCCAGTAGGAGGAATACTGACTGTGTTGAGGCCCTCTGCTCCAGTAGGAGGAATACTGACTGTGTTGAGGCCCTCTGCTCCTGTAGGAGGAATACTGACTGTGTTGAGGCCCTCTGCTCCAGTAGGAGGAATACTGACTGTGTTGAGGCCCTCTGCTCCTGTAGGAGGAAGTCTGACTGTGTTGAGGCCCTCTGCTCCTGTAGGAGGAAGTCTGACTGTGTTGAGGCCCTCTGCTCCTGTAGGAGGAATACTGACTGTGTTGAGGCCCTCTGCTCCAGTAGGAGGAATACTGACTGTGTTGAGGCCCTCTGCTCCTGTAGGAGGAATACTGACTGTGTTGAGGCCCTCTGCTCCAGTAGGAGGAATACTGACTGTGTTGAGGCCCTCTGCTCCTGTAGGAGGAAGTCTGACTGTGTTGAGGCCCTCTGCTCCAGTAGGAGGAAGTCTGACTGTGTTGAGGCCCTCTGCTCCTGTAGGAGGAAGTCTGACTGTGTTGAGGCCCTCTGCTCCTGTAGGAGGAATACTGACTGTGTTGAGGCCCTCTGCTCCTGTAGGAGGAAGTCTGACTGTGTTGAGGCCCTCTGCTCCTGTAGGAGGAATACTGACTGTGTTGAGGCCCTCTGCTCCTGTAGGAGGAAGTCTGACTGTGTTGAGGCCCTCTGCTCCAGTAGGAGGAAGTCTGACTGTGTTGAGGCCCTCTGCTCCAGTAGGAGGAATACTGACTGTGTTGAGACCCTCTGCTCCTGTAGGAGGAATACTGACTGTGTTGAGGCCCTCTGCTCCAGTAGGAGGAATACTGACTGTGTTGAGGCCCTCTGCTCCTGTAGGAGGAAGTCTGACTGTGTTGAGGCCCTCTGCTCCAGTAGGAGGAAGTCTGACTGTGTTGAGGCCCTCTGCTCCTGTAGGAGGAAGTCTGACTGTGTTGAGGCCCTCTGCTCCTGTAGGAGGAATACTGACTGTGTTGAGGCCCTCTGCTCCTGTAGGAGGAAGTCTGACTGTGTTGAGGCCCTCTGCTCCAGTAGGAGGAATACTGACTGTGTTGAGGCCCTCTGCTCCTGTAGGAGGAAGTCTGACTGTGTTGAGGCCCTCTGCTCCTGTAGGAGGAATACTGACTGTGTTGAGGCCCTCTGCTCCAGTAGGAGGAATACTGACTGTGTTGAGGCCCTCTGCTCCAGTAGGAGATACACTGACTGTGTTGAGGCCCTCTGCTCCTGTAGGAGGAATACTGACTGTGTTGAGGCCCTCTGCTCCTGTAGGAGGAATACTGACTGTGTTGAGGCCCTCTGCTCCTGTAGGAGGAATACTGACTGTGTTGAGGCCCTCTGCTCCAGTAGGAGATACACTGACTGTGTTGAGGCCCTCTGCTCCTGTAGGAGGAATACTGACTGTGTTGAGGCCCTCTGCTCCTGTAGGAGGAATACTGACTGTGTTGAGGCCCTCTGCTCCTGTAGGAGGAATACTGACTGTGTTGAGGCCCTCTGCTCCAGTAGGAGGAATACTGACTGTGTTGAGGCCCTCTGCTCCTGTAGGAGGAATACTGACTGTGTTGAGGCCCACTGCTCCAGTAGGAGCAATACTGACTGTGTTGAGGCCCTCTGCTCCAGTAGGAGGAATACTGACTGTGTTGAGGCCCTCTGCTCCAGTAGGAGGAATACTGACTGTGTTGAGGCCCTCTGCTCCAGTAGGAGGAATACTGACTGTGTTGAGGCCCTCTGCTCCTGTAGGAGGAATACTGACTGTGTTGAGGCCCTCTGCTCCAGTAGGAGGAATACTGACTGTGTTGAGGCCCTCTGCTCCAGTAAGAGGAATACTGACTGTGTTGAGGCCCTCTGCTCTAGTAGGAGGAATACTGACTGTGTTGAGGCCCTCTGCTCCTGTAGGAGGAATACTGACTGTGTTGAGGCCCTCTGCTCCTGTAGGAGGAATACTGACTGTGTTGAGGCCCTCTGCTCCAGTAGGAGGAAGTCTGACTGTGTTGAGGCCCTCTGCTCCTGTAGGAGGAAGTCTGACTGTGTTGAGGCCCTCTGCCCCTGTAGGAGGAATACTGACTGTGTTGAGGCCCTCTGCTCCTGTAGGAGGAAGTCTGACTGTGTTGAGGCCCTCTGCTCCTGTAGGAGGAATACTGACTGTGTTGAGGCCCTCTGCTCCAGTAGGAGGAATACTGACTGTGTTGAGGCCCTCTGCTCCTGTAGGAGGAATACTGACTGTGTTGAGGCCCTCTGCTCCAGTAGGAGGAATACTGACTGTGTTGAGGCCCTCTGCTCCAGTAGGAGATACACTGACTGTGTTGAGGCCCTCTGCTCCAGTAGGAGGAATTCTGACTGTGTTGAGGCCCTCTGCTCCTGTAGGAGGAATACTGACTGTGTTGAGGCCCTCTGCTCCTGTAGGAGGAATACTGACTGTGTTGAGGCCCTCTGCTCCAGTAGGAGGAATTCTGTGTTGAGGCCCTCTGCTCCTGTAGGAGGAATACTGACTGTGTTGAGGTCCTCTGCTCCAGTAGGAGGAATACTGACTGTGTTGAGGCCCTCTGCTCCAGTAGGAGGAATACTGACTGTGTTGAGGCCCTCTGCTCCTGTAGGAGGAATACTGACTGTGTTGAGGCCCTCTGCTCCAGTAGGAGGAATACTGACTGTGTTGAGGCCCTCTGCTCCTGTAGGAGGAAGTCTGACTGTGTTGAGGCCCTCTGCTCCTGTAGGAGGAAGTCTGACTGTGTTGAGGCCCTCTGCTCCTGTAGGAGGAATACTGACTGTGTTGAGGCCCTCTGCTCCAGTAGGAGGAATACTGACTGTGTTGAGGCCCTCTGCTCCTGTAGGAGGAATACTGACTGTGTTGAGGCCCTCTGCTCCAGTAGGAGGAATACTGACTGTGTTGAGGCCCTCTGCTCCTGTAGGAGGAAGTCTGACTGTGTTGAGGCCCTCTGCTCCAGTAGGAGGAAGTCTGACTGTGTTGAGGCCCTCTGCTCCTGTAGGAGGAAGTCTGACTGTGTTGAGGCCCTCTGCTCCTGTAGGAGGAATACTGACTGTGTTGAGGCCCTCTGCTCCTGTAGGAGGAAGTCTGACTGTGTTGAGGCCCTCTGCTCCTGTAGGAGGAATACTGACTGTGTTGAGGCCCTCTGCTCCTGTAGGAGGAAGTCTGACTGTGTTGAGGCCCTCTGCTCCAGTAGGAGGAAGTCTGACTGTGTTGAGGCCCTCTGCTCCAGTAGGAGGAATACTGACTGTGTTGAGACCCTCTGCTCCTGTAGGAGGAATACTGACTGTGTTGAGGCCCTCTGCTCCAGTAGGAGGAATACTGACTGTGTTGAGGCCCTCTGCTCCTGTAGGAGGAAGTCTGACTGTGTTGAGGCCCTCTGCTCCAGTAGGAGGAAGTCTGACTGTGTTGAGGCCCTCTGCTCCTGTAGGAGGAAGTCTGACTGTGTTGAGGCCCTCTGCTCCTGTAGGAGGAATACTGACTGTGTTGAGGCCCTCTGCTCCTGTAGGAGGAAGTCTGACTGTGTTGAGGCCCTCTGCTCCAGTAGGAGGAATACTGACTGTGTTGAGGCCCTCTGCTCCTGTAGGAGGAAGTCTGACTGTGTTGAGGCCCTCTGCTCCTGTAGGAGGAATACTGACTGTGTTGAGGCCCTCTGCTCCAGTAGGAGGAATACTGACTGTGTTGAGGCCCTCTGCTCCAGTAGGAGATACACTGACTGTGTTGAGGCCCTCTGCTCCTGTAGGAGGAATACTGACTGTGTTGAGGCCCTCTGCTCCTGTAGGAGGAATACTGACTGTGTTGAGGCCCTCTGCTCCTGTAGGAGGAATACTGACTGTGTTGAGGCCCTCTGCTCCAGTAGGAGGAATACTGACTGTGTTGAGGCCCTCTGCTCCTGTAGGAGGAATACTGACTGTGTTGAGGCCCACTGCTCCAGTAGGAGCAATACTGACTGTGTTGAGGCCCTCTGCTCCAGTAGGAGGAATACTGACTGTGTTGAGGCCCTCTGCTCCAGTAGGAGGAATACTGACTGTGTTGAGGCCCTCTGCTCCAGTAGGAGGAATACTGACTGTGTTGAGGCCCTCTGCTCCTGTAGGAGGAATACTGACTGTGTTGAGGCCCTCTGCTCCAGTAGGAGGAATACTGACTGTGTTGAGGCCCTCTGCTCCAGTAGGAGGAATACTGACTGTGTTGAGGCCCTCTGCTCTAGTAGGAGGAATACTGACTGTGTTGAGGCCCTCTGCTCCTGTAGGAGGAATACTGACTGTGTTGAGGCCCTCTGCTCCTGTAGGAGGAAGTCTGACTGTGTTGAGGCCCTCTGCTCCTGTAGGAGGAAGTCTGACTGTGTTGAGGCCCTCTGCTCCTGTAGGAGGAATACTGACTGTGTTGAGGCCCTCTGCTCCTGTAGGAGGAATACTGACTGTGTTGAGGCCCTCTGCTCCAGTAGGAGGAATACTGACTGTGTTGAGGCCCTCTGCTCCTGTAGGAGGAATACTGACTGTGTTGAGGCCCACTGCTCCAGTAGGAGCAATACTGACTGTGTTGAGGCCCTCTGCTCCAGTAGGAGGAATACTGACTGTGTTGAGGCCCTCTGCTCCAGTAGGAGGAATACTGACTGTGTTGAGGCCCTCTGCTCCAGTAGGAGGAATACTGACTGTGTTGAGGCCCTCTGCTCCTGTAGGAGGAATACTGACTGTGTTGAGGCCCTCTGCTCCAGTAGGAGGAATACTGACTGTGTTGAGGCCCTCTGCTCCAGTAGGAGGAATACTGACTGTGTTGAGGCCCTCTGCTCTAGTAGGAGGAATACTGACTGTGTTGAGGCCCTCTGCTCCTGTAGGAGGAATACTGACTGTGTTGAGGCCCTCTGCTCCTGTAGGAGGAATACTGACTGTGTTGAGGCCCTCTGCTCCAGTAGGAGGAAGTCTGACTGTGTTGAGGCCCTCTGCTCCTGTAGGAGGAAGTCTGACTGTGTTGAGGCCCTCTGCTCCTGTAGGAGGAATACTGACTGTGTTGAGGCCCTCTGCTCCAGTAGGAGGAATACTGACTGTGTTGAGGCCCTCTGCTCCAGTAGGAGATACACTGACTGTGTTGAGGCCCTCTGCTCCAGTAGGAGGAATTCTGACTGTGTTGAGGCCCTCTGCTCCTGTAGGAGGAATACTGACTGTGTTGAGGCCCTCTGCTCCTGTAGGAGGAATACTGACTGTGTTGAGGCCCTCTGCTCCAGTAGGAGGAATACTGACTGTGTTGAGGCCCTCTGCTCCTGTAGGAGGAATACTGACTGTGTTGAGGCCCTCTGCTCCTGTAGGAGGAATACTGACTGTGTTGAGGCCCTCTGCTCCTGTAGGAGGAATACTGACTGTGTTGAGGCCCTCTGCTCCTGTAGGAGGAATACTGACTGTGTTGAGGCCCTCTGCTCCAGTAGGAGGAATACTGACTGTGTTGAGGCCCTCTGCTCCTGTAGGAGGAATACTGACTGTGTTGAGGCCCACTGCTCCAGTAGGAGCAATACTGACTGTGTTGAGGCCCTCTGCTCCAGTAGGAGGAAGTCTGACTGTGTTGAGGCCCTCTGCTCCTGTAGGAGGAATACTGACTGTGTTGAGGCCCTCTGCTCCAGTAGGAGGAATACTGACTGTGTTGAGGCCCTCTGCTCCTGTAGGAGGAATACTGACTGTGTTGAGGCCCTCTGCTCCAGTAGGAGGAATACTGACTGTGTTGAGGCCCTCTGCTCCAGTAGGAGGAATACTGACTGTGTTGAGGCCCTCTGCTCTAGTAGGAGGAATACTGACTGTGTTGAGGCCCTCTGCTCCTGTAGGAGGAATACTGACTGTGTTGAGGCCCTCTGCTCCTGTAGGAGGAATACTGACTGTGTTGAGGCCCTCTGCTCCAGTAGGAGGAAGTCTGACTGTGTTGAGGCCCTCTGCTCCTGTAGGAGGAAGTCTGACTGTGTTGAGGCCCTCTGCTCCTGTAGGAGGAATACTGACTGTGTTGAGGCCCTCTGCTCCAGTAGGAGGAATACTGACTGTGTTGAGGCCCTCTGCTCCAGTAGGAGATACACTGACTGTGTTGAGGCCCTCTGCTCCAGTAGGAGGAATTCTGACTGTGTTGAGGCCCTCTGCTCCTGTAGGAGGAATACTGACTGTGTTGAGGCCCTCTGCTCCTGTAGGAGGAATACTGACTGTGTTGAGGCCCTCTGCTCCAGTAGGAGGAATTCTGTGTTGAGGCCCTCTGCTCCTGTAGGAGGAATACTGACTGTGTTGAGGTCCTCTGCTCCAGTAGGAGGAATACTGACTGTGTTGAGGCCCTCTGCTCCAGTAGGAGGAATACTGACTGTGTTGAGGCCCTCTGCTCCAGTAGGAGGAAGTCTGACTGTGTTGAGGCCCTCTGTTCCAGTAGGAGGAACACTGACTGTGTTGAGGCCCTCTGCTCCAGTAGGAGGAAGTCTGACTGTGTTGAGGCCCTCTGCTCCTGTAGGAGGGATACTGACTGTGTTGAGGCCCTCTGCTCCTGTAGGAGGAAGTCTGACTGTGTTGAGGCCCTCTGCTCCTGTAGGAGGAATACTGACTGTGTTGAGGCCCTCTGCTCCAGTAGGAGGAATACTGACTGTGTTGAGGCCCTCTGCTCCTGTAGGAGGAATACTGACTGTGTTGAGGCCCTCTGCTCCTGTAGGAGGAATACTGACTGTGTTGAGGCCCTCTGCTCCTGTAGGAGGAAGTCTGACTGTGTTGAGGCCCTCTGCTCCAGTAGGAGGAAGTCTGACTGTGTTGAGGCCCTCTGCTCCAGTAGGAGGAATACTGACTGTGTTGAGGCCCTCTGCTCCTGTAGGAGGAATACTGACTGTGTTGAGGCCCTCTGCTCCAGTAGGAGGAATACTGACTGTGTTGAGGCCCTCTGCTCCAGTAGGAGGAAGTCTGACTGTGTTGAGGCCCTCTGCTCCTGTAGGAGGAAGTCTGACTGTGTTGAGGCCCTCTGCTCCTGTAGGAGGAATACTGACTGTGTTGAGGCCCTCTGCTCCTGTAGGAGGAAGTCTGACTGTGTTGAGGCCCTCTGCTCCAGTAGGAGGAATACTGACTGTGTTGAGGCCCTCTGCTCCTGTAGGAGGAAGTCTGACTGTGTTGAGGCCCTCTGCTCCTGTAGGAGGAATACTGACTGTGTTGAGGCCCTCTGCTCCAGTAGGAGGAATACTGACTGTGTTGAGGCCCTCTGCTCCTGTAGGAGGAATACTGACTGTGTTGAGGCCCTCTGCTCCAGTAGGAGGAATACTGACTGTGTTGAGGCCCTCTGCTCCTGTAGGAGGAATTCTGACTGTGTTGAGGCCCTCTGCTCCTGTAGGAGGAATACTGACTGTGTTGAGGTCCTCTGCTCCAGTAGGAGGAATACTGACTGTGTTGAGGCCCTCTGCTCCTGTAGGAGGAATACTGACTGTGTTGAGGCCCTCTGTTCCTGTAGGAGGAATACTGACTGTGTTGAGGCCCTCTGCTCCTGTAGGAGGAATACTGACTGTGTTGAGGCCCTCTGTTCCTGTAGGAGGAATACTGACTGTGTTGAGGCCCTCTGTTCCTGTAGGAGGAATACTGACTGTGTTGAGGCCCTTTGCCCCAGTAGGAGGAATAGATTATGTAAGTGATGTTTTTTCTGGTATATAGGACAAACATGCAGTGCTGGACATCACCCCCAACGCAGTAGACCGTCTGAACTACGCCCAGTGGTACCCCATCGTAGTGTTCTTGAATCCAGACAACAAGCAGGGGGTCAAGAACATGAGAACTAGGCTCTGTTCCGAGTCCAGGAAGTCCGCCCGGAAACTCTACGAGAGAGCCCTGAAATTAAGGAAGAACAACCACCATCTCTTCACCAGTGAGTAGAGAGGGGGAAGATGGAAGGGAGAGGTGGGGGAGAGAGGGTGGGAGGTGAGTAGAGAGAGCCCTGAAATTAAGGAAGAACAACCATCCCCTTTTCACCAGTGAGTAGAGAGGGGGAAGATGGAAGGGAGAGATGGGAAGAGAGGAGGTGGGGGAGAGAGGGTGGGAGGTGAGTAGAGAGAGCCCTGAAACTAAGGAAGAACAACCATCCCCTTTTCACCAGTGAGTAAAAGGAGGGGCATTTGTTATGTCACGTTTCTGACAATATTATGAGGTATAGTTCAAATTAAGTGTTTCTAAAATAACAAGGGTCCGAGAATGTATCCCTGAGGAACTCCACAAAATATCTTGGCCCTATTAGATACCCGGCTGTTTGCATACACAAACTGTTCTCTATCATAAACCTAAGTATTCAACCATTTGTTTGCTTGGTTTAATTAAAGCAGCATGTTAAGAAAAGTGAATTGATATCTTGTAGAGTCCCTCAGGGATCCATTCTTTGACCCTTGAGTTGAATTGTTAACATGCTATTATCATGCTAACTAGTAGCATCATGCTAACTAGTAGCATCATGCTAACTAGTAGCATCATGTTTACTAGTAGCATCATGTTTACTAGTAGCATCATGCTAACTAGTAGCATCATGCTAACTAGTAGCATCATGCTAACTAGTAGCATCATGCTAACTAGTAGCATCATGTTAACTAGTAGCATCATGCTAACTAGTAGCATCATGCTTACTAGTAGCATCATGCTTACTAGTAACATCATGCTAACTAGTAGCATCATGCTAACTAGTAGCATCATGCTTACTAGTAGCATGTTAAAAGGGATAGTGGGATATTTTGGCTGCATTATGGCAACATGCTAGCTGTTCAGGTAGACTTCCAGTCATTGCATTTACGCTAGTTTGCATTGGCTCGCAAAAGTACCTCTTAACTTCCTTTTAGATTGGACGAAGAGACATAAAAATGTGCTTCATTTGGCTTAATTGCCCAAATCTGGACACTATCCCTTTTAATAAATAAAAACGGTAACCCTTTTGTCCTCCTGTCTTAGCCACCATCAACATGAACAACATGAACGATGGCTGGTACGGAGCTCTGAAGGAGACTATCCAGCAGCAACAGAACCAGTTGGTCTGGGTGTCAGAGGGCAAGGTGAGAGAAACACTCAGATGTCCATTATAGTTTTATGGTAAAAATAAATAATCTATCGTATGAATATGATACTTTGCAAACACAGTGTGCAGGAGCTTCTTTCCTTTGTATAACATCGAAACATTTCCGACTCACCTGCTGAAGCAACCCTAAGAAATCGGTAATATTCTTCACATCTCCTCCTGCTCCTTCTCCCCCTGCTCCTCCTCCGGCTCCTCCCCCTCCTCCTGCTCCTGCTCCTCCTCCTGCTCCTTCTCCTCCTGCTCCTCCTGCTCCTCACCCTGCTCCTCCTGCTCCTCCTCCTGCTCCTCCTCCTGCTCCTCACCCTGCTCCTCCTCCTCCTGCTCCTCCTCCCCCTCATCCTGCTCCTCCTTCTCCTGCTCCTCCTCTGCCTGCTCCTCCTCCACCTGCTCCTCCTCCTGCTCCTCCTCCTCCTCTCCCCAGGCGGACGGCGCGCCGGACGATGACCTAGACATCCACGATGACCGTCTGTCATACCTGTCAGCTCCGGGCAGTGAATACTCCATGTACAGCACGGACAGCCGCCACACCTCTGATTACGAGGACACGGACACAGAGGGCGGGGCCTACACCGACCAGGAATTAGACGAGACTCTCAACGACGAGGTGGGATGGATTCTTTTTTTTCTTTTCTTTTTTTAAACATTTCATTTAATTCATGTTCACTGTCAAAAATACTGAATTATGCATTAAGACAATACTTGCGGGGGAAAAAACACAACACCTTATACCTCATACACGTTTTTAAGTCTCAGCTTGTAGTAACTCCAGTTTCTAAATCCCATTAGGTTGGGCTTCCCACAGAGCCAGCTATCACCCGCTCCTCAGAGCCAGTCAGAGAGGACCCGCCCGTCATCCAGGACCCCTCGTCTGGCGGTTACCCTGGGTACCAGCACATTGCTGTGACTCCGCCCGACCCGGCCAACCGCATCGACCCGTCCGGGTTCAAGTTGGCCGCCGCTCCTCATCAGGTAGGAGAGAGAGGGAGGAATGGAGGGAGAGAAGAGGAGGTTTAGCTGTTGGTGTCTCTCTAGGGGCAAAACGGGCTGAAACGATGTTATTACAACCTGCGATGTGTTCTGTTCTTCAGACTGAAACAGGACGTGTGTTCTGTTCTTCAGACTGAAACAGGACATGTGTTCTGTTCTTCAGACTGAAACAGGACATGTGTTCTGTTCTTCAGACTGAAACAGGACATGTGTTCTGTTCTTCAGACTGAAACAGGACATGTGTTCTGTTCTTCAGACTGAAACAGGACATGTGTTCTGTTCTTCAGACTGAAACAGGACATGTGTTCTGTTCTTCAGACTGAAACAGGACATGTGTTCTGTTCTTCAGACTGAAACAGGACATGTGTTCTGTTCTTCAGACTGAAACAGGACATGTGTTTTGTTCTTCAGACTGAAACAGGACACGTGTTCTGTTCTTCAGGCTGAAACAGGACACGTGTTCTGTTCTTCAGGCTGAAACAGGACACGTGTTCTGTTCTTCAGACTGAAACAGGACACGTGTTCTGTTCTTCAGACTGAAACAGGACATGTGTTCTGTTCTTCAGACTGAAACAGGACATGTGTTCTGTTCTTCAGGCTGAAACAGGACACGTGTTTTGTTCTTCAGGCTGAAACAGGACACGTGTTTTGTTCTTCAGGCTGAAACAGGACACGTGTTCTGTTCTTCAGGCTGAAACAGGACACGTGTTCTGTTCTTCAGGCTGAAACAGGACACGTGTTCTGTTCTTCAGACTGAAACAGGACACGTGTTCTTTTCTTCAGACTGAAACAGGACACGTGTTCTGTTCTTCAGGCTGAAACAGGACATGTGTTCTGTTCTTCAGACTGAAACAGGACATGTGTTCTGTTCTTCAGACTGAAACAGGACATGTGTTCTGTTCTTCAGACTGAAACAGGACATGTGTTCTGTTCTTCAGGCTGAAACAGGACATGTGTTCTGTTCTTCAGGCTGAAACAGGACATGTGTTATTTTCTTCAGACTGAAACAGGACATGTGTTCTGTTCTTCAGGCTGAAACAGGACATGTGTTCTGTTCTTCAGGCTGAAACAGGACATGTGTTCTGTTCTTCAGGCTGAAACAGGACATGTGTTCTGTTCTTCAGGCTGAAACAGGACATGTGTTCTGTTCTTCAGGCTGAAACAGGACATGTGTTCTGTTCTTCAGGCTGAAACAGGACATGTGTTCTGTTCTTCAGGCTGAAACAGGACATGTGTTCTGTTCTTCAGACTGAAACAGGACATGTGTTCTGTTCTTCAGGCTGAAACAGGACATGTGTTCTGTTCTTCAGACTGAAACAGGACATGTGTTCTGTTCTTCAGGCTGAAACAGGACATGTGATCTGTTCTTCAGGCTGAAACAGGACATGTGTTCTGTTCTTCAGGCTGAAACAGGACATGTGATCTGTTCTTCAGGCTGAAACAGGACATGTGATCTGTTCTTCAGGCTGAAACAGGACATGTGTTCTGTTCTTCAGGCTGAAACAGGACATGTGTTCTGTTCTTCAGGCTGAAACAGGACATGTGTTCTGTTCTTCAGACTGAAACAGGACATGTGTTCTGTTCTTCAGACTGAAACAGGACATGTGTTCTGTTCTTCAGGCTGAAACAGGACATGTGTTCTGTTATTCAGGCTGAAACAGGACATGTGTTCTGTTCTTCAGGCTGAAACAGGACATGTGTTCTGTTCTTCAGGCTGAAACAGGACATGTGTTCTGTTCTTCAGACTGAAACAGGACATGTGTTCTGTTCTTCAGGCTGAAACAGGACATGTGATCTGTTCTTCAGGCTGAAACAGGACATGTGTTCTGTTCTTCAGGCTGAAACAGGACATGTGATCTGTTCTTCAGGCTGAAACAGGACATGTGATCTGTTCTTCAGGCTGAAACAGGACATGTGTTCTGTTCTTCAGGCTGAAACAGGACATGTGATCTGTTCTTCAGGCTGAAACAGGACATGTGATCTGTTCTTCAGGCTGAAACAGGACATGTGTTCTGTTCTTCAGGCTGAAACAGGACATGTGTTCTGTTCTTCAGGCTGAAACAGGACATGTGTTCTGTTCTTCAGGCTGAAACAGGACATGTGTTCTGTTCTTCAGGCTGAAACAGGACATGTGTTCTGTTCTTCAGGCTGAAACAGGACATGTGATCTGTTCTTCAGGCTGAAACAGGACATGTGTTCTGTTCTTCAGGCTGAAACAGGACATGTGTTCTGTTCTTCAGGCTGAAACAGGACATGTGTTCTGTTCTTCAGGCTGAAACAGGACATGTGTTCTGTTCTTCAGGCTGAAACAGGACATGTGTTCTGTTCTTCAGGCTGAAACAGGACATGTGTTCTGTTCTTCAGGCTGAAACAGGACATGTGTTCTGTTCTTCAGGCTGAAACAGTACATGTGTTCTGTTCTTCAGACTGAAACAGGACATGTGTTCTGTTCTTCAGACTGAAACAGGACATGTGTTCTGTTCTTCAGGCTGAAACAGGACATGTGTTCTGTTCTTCAGGCTGAAACAGGACATGTGTTCTGTTCTTCAGGCTGAAACAGGACATGTGTTCTGTTCTTCAGGCTGAAACAGGACATGTGTTCTGTTCTTCAGACTGAAACAGGACATGTGTTCTGTTCTTCAGACTGAAACAGGACATGTGTTCTGTTCTTCAGGCTGAAACAGGACATGTGTTCTGTTCTTCAGGCTGAAACAGGACATGTGTTCTGTTCCTCCAGTAAGAGAGACCCTTTACATAGCTTTACAATATAGATATGTATTTGTGTATACTATCTGTTTATAGCTAACCACATTGTTGCAAATACATTGTAAACGGGTTTCTGGATGGTGTAAAAATGATTCAAGGAGGAGGAACGTGGAGAGAGAGAGAAGGTTACTATGGAGATAGAGAGAGAGAAACTGCTGTAGTTTGTGGAGTGTTGCTGTGCTCTTTCTCTTGGCAGCCTGTTGCAATAAAATGTCTCTTACCGATACTTCACAGCAAGACGATGCTGCTCTGGCTAGTCCTTCCTCTCTGCTGCCTGCTGCGGTGGCTGTGGCACCCCCTGTTGTTGAGGCTGAGTCACAGCAACCTGCACTGCAGGTAGAGGGTATGACCTCTGAACCCGAGGAGGAGGCTCCGGCTGCAGACTCACTCCTTAGCAGCCCCGCCCCTACTGAGCTAGCCCCGCCCCCAACACCACCATCACTCGAACCCCAACCCCTGTCTGACCCGCAGCTCGGCCCTGGTCCTGAACCCAAGGTATTCACCTACCTGCTGCCTCCCTAGAACAACTGGACCGGGCCTGGGCCAGTCACGCCCTTAACTGCCCCGTCCGGTTCTCCGCCCCGCCCGCCCGTCTTCCCCCCCCCCCCCCCCCCCCCCCCCAGCCTGCTGTCCTGTCTTCTTCTTCGCACACGCTTCTTTCTCCTCTGACTGGCTCTCTTGTCTGCATGCCCCGCCCACACTGTGTGACCACAGAATGATATTTTACAGCGTGTTTGAGGGGGGGAGGTGTTTGGAGGAAGACGTTGGCTGCACAGAATCGCTCATCTTCATCACGTGTATGACTAAGTTATCGGAGGACGAAAAGCAAGGCGATTTGTAATGTGATTCTGTGCAGTCCGACTGCAACGTAATGTAGTCCGTCTCAAACACGCACCTTGTGTGTGATTGGTCAGTGTGTGGTCAGTACACATGCACCAATCGCAGTCCACCCCGGGGGGAGTACGTCTGTGGGCACATCTGAAACCCAACCCCATTCCCTATTTAGTATAGTTTATAGGCCAAAGTTGTGCACTATATAGGGAGCAGGGTGCCATTTTTGTACCGGTCTGACCGTGTGACCGGGATAAGAAGAACCAGCGCCAACATTAACGGTTACAGTTGTCTCCTCCTCTTCCTCTGCATGGCCTCTTAATGGTTCCCATCAGCTTCTTAACTTCTCTGACTGACTCTAGTTGAAGTTTAGTCAAATGTACTTGGTAGCTGTGCTGTAATAGAATGTAGTTGGTAGCTGTTGTAGTAGATTGTAGTTGCATAAGATGCCCAACTGAATGTAATGTTGCATGATAAACTATGCTAACCTGCAGACAGTGTTCTTGGTATTTAATAGTCTCTGTTCGCTCTATGGGGGGGGGGGGGGGGACAAAACGTATTGAAGCATTACATAACTGTATATCTTCCGTTGTAGTATTGACTCACGTGAGACGGTTAATGTTACAAGCTTCCACCATAGGAAGGGACGTGTCTGTCGTTTACTAGATGTGCTGTCTACAGGCGACACATCACCCGTTTTGAAATGAAGTCTTTCAGAAATGTACAAAAAAATAAAAAAAAATAAAACATTATTGCCACCATCGTCCAAAGAAACGTGACTACGTCAACTGATTGGTGATGACGTCAACTGATTGGTGATGACGTCATGAGAATACGGAACTTTTCAGTCACTCCTGAAAGACTTCTAGTCAAATATGCATTCAGAACGGATTAGGAATAATTGATCAAATAATTGCTTGTGTACTTGCACTTTGACTTGACGTTTGTTTAATTTATTGATATATTTTGGAGTTACTACAATTTAATTGTATGAATGACAATGTGTTGTTTCTTAATTGATCTCTTAATTGATATCTTAATTGATATCTTAGTTGATCTCTTAATTGATCTCTTAATTGATATCTTAGTTGATCTCTTAATTGATCTCTTAATTGATCTCTTAATTGATATCTTAGTTGATCTCTTAATTGATCTCTTAATTGATATCTTAATTGATATCTTAATTGATCTCTTAATTGATATCTTAATTGATATCTTAGTTGATCTCTTAATTGATATCTTAGTTGATATCTTAATTGATCTCTTAATTGATATCTTAGTTGATATCTTAATTGATCTCTTAATTGATCTCTTAATTGATATCTTAGTTGATCTCTTAATTGATCTCTTAATTGATCTCTTAATTGATCTCTTAGTTGATCTCTTAATTGATCTCTTAATTGATCTCTTAATTGATATCTTAGTTGATCTCTTAATTGATATCTTAATTGATATCTTAGTTGATCTCTTAATTGATATCTTAGTTGATCTCTTAATTGATCTGTTAATTGATCTCTTAATTGATCTGTTAATTGATCTCTTAATTGATCTGTTAATTGATCTCTTAATTGATCTCTTAATTGATATGTTAATTGATCTGTTAATTGATCTGTTAATTGATCTCTTAATTGATCTCTTAATTGATCTCTTAATTGATCTCTTAATTGATCTCTTAATTGATCTCTTAATTGATCTGTGTTCAGAACTTCTCAGAAACCTCCCCTTTAATCTTTCATTCATGATTTTGGGGGATTTTGTGTAGTTTCTGTAATTTTGTTAATTTAAATTGTTTTTAAAATATAGTTTTCCAATGAGGTTTACAAGTTTTCAACTTAATTTGCCATGTGTAATGATTGATACATTGGAAATCTTATTCACCCGAGCTCTGACCAAGTGCTTATGTTCAAACTATAGCCTGTAACTAGCTAGTTACTACTAGTATTAATGTCTCCATATTCAACCCCTCTCCCCTGCAGATGTACAAGAAGGATCTGTACAGTCTGGAGGAACCAGTGAGAGTGAACCACGGCGGCATGAAGTCGTCTCTGAGCTACACCCACCAGCCCTACCAGGACAAACAGCCACACCACCAGTACGACCACCGGCCTTACGGCTACTGTAGCGACGGGGGGGGCTACGCCGAACCAAAGCAACCTCACCAGGGGAACTTTGACCCTCACACTCCTCACCTGCACTACGACAACCGTGTGCCTCAACACTACGGCGACGGCCAGTGGCCCCCCTATGACCAGCAGACCTCTTCTCCCCAGCCCCCGGGGTACCAGCCTGGCCCGGGCCACCAGCAGGGCTACACTCCCAGGGGGACCACCCCCTACGAGGACGGCCCAGTCAGGGACTACAGCCCCCCCCAGCCCTGCTACGATGAGGCACCGGCGGGGATGCAGGGCTACGACGGCAGGCCTCGTCACGGTAAAACCCCGGGGCCTATGCGGTACGATGAACCGCCTCCCCCCCCCTCGGCTGACCCTTACGAAGCTCGCTCCCCTTACGAGTCCGAGCCCCCTCACTGCTACCCAGGAAGCTCTCCTCGCTCCCCTTACGAGTCCGAGCCCCCTCACTGCTACCCAGGAAGCTCTCCCCGCTCCCCAGACCCCCCCAAGCAGTATTACGGAGACTCTGCTCCTGGCCTGAGACCCTCCTATAACCCAGGACCTCCCAGCCGGGGCGGTGGCTACAACCGTGAACCTCTAATGAATTCTGACCCACCCCTTCCCCCTCCCAAACCTGAACCCCTGGCCTCCCCAGGAGAGATGGGAGTAAACGCAGGGTCCAAGCCCCCGAGGCAGGAGGAAAGGGACGACCCGGCCATGAAGCCCCAATCGGTGCTCAACAGGGTCAAGATGTTTGAGAATAAAAGGTCGTTGTCTGTTGACCGGGCCAAGGAGACTGACGACTCTACCGTGACGAGGGTAGGTGTACGACACGGCCAAACACCTAGACAGCATGCTTATAATGTATGTCTGGGGTAGGGCTGTTACAGTGACCTTATTACCTCCACACCGGCGGTCATGAGTCATGATGGTAGTCAAATTCCATGTGACCGTTTAGTCACGGTAATTAGGCTTCTCCAAGCTCTGATGCTGCTGATGGTCATTAGTAGCCTACCAAACTTGCTAACTGCCTGGTACTCAGCACTCTATTGTCCCTCTAATCACTCTGACATCAATGTGAATGGGAATGGAAAATCTAATCAAACACTTCTTGAGAGCCCATGAGCTCATGTTGCGCAACATCTCTCTAGGCTATGCAATTGTGGCCTCTACTAAAAAGAGGAGGATCCCATCAGCTTTCTATAGGCTAGGCCTACTATATTTATTTCTCAACTTTCCTAATATTAAGCACGTTGCTTATCTTTACAACAGGAGTATAGCCTACCTGGCTGGCAAGAAAACAGGAAAAGCATATTTGATATTTAAGTGCATAGAAGAAAAAAATTCCGCTGTCCCTATTTCGAGACAGGTGCATGATAATGGTCCATTCTAACTCCAAACAAATTTCACACATATATTATTTAGTATATGTAAAGACAAGATTAAATCAAGCATAGTCTGATGGGTGACAATATTAGTCTTTCACTTGTGAATGATGCCCAGCTTGTGTGCAGTAAGGCAAGAAACTCATGTCTTTTGTTAGCGACTTTTTCAAATCATAGTCGCATACCTTATGTAGCCTATATTGGGCTTTATTAGGACTTTTTTAAGATGTAGATGTTCCAAAGGTCTGCATCAGTGGCTTGTAGTCTGTGTGTGGAAGCCAGGAGATGCTACATGTGTTTATGTTAATTAGCGATCAATTACCATGAGACCCAACAGTTATTTGCTTGGCAATGTCATGACCGCCACAGCCCTAGTCTGGGGTTCTCAGCCTTGGATACTAGGACACTTAGCCTATCTACAGGGGCTACTTGGAAGGAAACATACACTGGACCTAATAATCAGTGGTACATAGGGGATTCAAATCCAATAAAATCCAAGCCCTTCTCACATCAGCTGATATCTCAAAGTGCTGTACAGAAACCCAGCCTAAAACCCCAAACAGCAAGCAATGCAGGTGTAGAAGCACAGATTCTTCTGGCAGAGCAACATGTGATTGGGGTAATGAACCACTGTTGAATGTGATTGGATACCAAGATAACATGTGATTGGGGTAATGAACCACTGTTGAATGTGATTGGATACCAAGATAACATGTGATTGGGGTAATGAACCACTGATGAATGTGATTGGATACCAAGATAACATGTGATTGGGGTAATGAACCACTGTTGAATGTGATTGGATACCAAGATAACATGTGATTGGGGTAATGAACCACTGATGAATGTGATTGGGGTAATGAACCACTGATGAATGTGATTGGATACCAAGATAACATGTGATTGGGGTAATGAACCACTGATGAATGTGATTGGATACCAAGATAACATGTGATTAGGGTAATGAATGTGATTGGATACCGGGATGACATGTGAGGTAGTGTAGTTGATTCCCACTATATATTCAAGCTGCAAAGTCAAAATGGGCTATATTGTACAAATGTACTAAAAACATTTAATTTAGGGTTTGGCATAATGTTAGCAGAGTGTTTAAGGTCAAGGTTTGGTTTCAAATCATATTTTAAGAAGAGAAATTGTAAAGCAAGGCGGTGCTTCTTTGCAACTTGGCCAGATAGTGGCAACCTGTGTAGATACAATACTCTGGTTTAACTTCTGGTCTGTCTGGTGTTCCAGCCTGCAGACCTGCCCAGACCTGTGACTGCACCTGGGCCTGTCCCCAAAGCCAACTCCCTCAGCAACCTGGAGCAGGGGAAGGCTACTTACAGGTACACACACACACCACACACACCGTACATTTACATTTAAGTCATTTAGCAGACGCTCTTATCCAGAGCGACTTGAGACAATCCATGTCTCAAGGCTTAAAAATCCTTTAACCTTGTCTCCTCCCCTTCATCTACACTGATTTTGAAGTGGATTTAACAAGTGACATCATAGCTTTTCACCTGGTCAGGTCTGGTGTTCATAATGTTTTGTCCACTCAGTGTGTGCCCTCACTGTACTGTCACGTTGGATCAAATCAATGTCACATACAGAGGGGTCTGACATTATTAACACAATCATGACTGGATAAAATAAATAATTAATACAATAACAAGTCATTTTATAATAAGAAAATAATAATTTGATGAAGTGAAAAGTTACAGGGTGAAAGATCATAGCACCAAGACATACCAACCTCTCCTAAATAATTAATACAATTGCTCAAGAGAGAAAGATATTTTAACAAGTCATTTTATAATAAGAAAATAATAATTTGATGAGTGAAAGATCATAGCACCAAGACATACCAACCTCTCCTGTTATTGTTTACGGTGAGAGGTTAGCATGTATTGTGGGTATGATCATCACAATTTGACGATTCATTCAGGATTATCCGTAATCATGGTTGTATCCACATTAACATATTATGTTCCTTATTTACCAATAAAAGTGACTCCAAATTGACACGATACATTATTTTACCATTTAATTTCTATTGGGCACAAAATAATCTGAAACACAACCAAAAAACGAACTGCATCCAACCAGTTTGTAGAGTCCGTAAGCGAGATGTAATCATTGAGTGCTGTGAATATGGGACCAAATACTAAACTATTGACTACTTTATTTATAAGAATCTTTAGGGATTTCAATCATTTACTTTTTGAGAGAAAAAAGTATTACTTGTTGTACAAAATGTATTGGTATAAAAGAATATAAAACAAAAAATAGCATACAATATAGCTCAGTATTTATCAAGGTTGTCAATTTTGGAGCCCTGTGTGTGTGTGTGTGTGATATTTATATAAATAAATAAAAATAGGTGGTTAAAGGATGATGGTGAGAGGAAGGAAATCTACCTGGTTCATTTATCAGAGTTGACCCCAGAGCTCCACCTAGTGGACATGTTACACAGTGCAACTGCCAGTATACAGCGGGTAAAACAAACAGATTCAGGTGCAATGTGAACACTATCCAGTGTCTCTGTCTCTCAACTTCAATTCAAGGGGCTTTATTTGCATGGGAAACATATGTTTACATCGCCAAAGCAAGTGAAACAGATAATAAACTAAAGTGAAAACAAACAGTACATTTTACACTCACAAAAGTTCCAAAAGAATAAAGACATTTCAATTGTCATTATGTCTATATACAGTGTTGTAACGATGTGCAAATAGTTAAAATACAAAAGGGAAAATAAATGAACATAAATATGGGTTGTATTTACAATGGTGTTTGTTTTTCACTGGTTGCCCTTTTCTTGTGGCAACAGGTCACACATCTTGCTGCTGTGATGGAACACTGTGGTATTTCACCCAGTAGATATGGGAGTTTATCAAAATTGAATTTGTTTTCTAATTCTTTGTGGATCTGTGTAATCTGAGGGAAATATGTCTCTCTAATATGGTCATACATTGGGCAGGAGGTTAGGAAGTACAGCTCAGTTTCCACCTAATTTTGTGGGAAGTGTGCACATAGCCTGTCTTCTCTTGAGAGCCAGGTCTGCCTACGGCGGTCTTTCTCAAAAGCAAGGCTATGCTCACTGAGTCTGTACATAGTCAAAGCTTTCCTTAATTTTGGGTCAGTCACAGTGGTCAGGTATTCTGCCACTGTGTACTCTCTGTTTAGGGCCAAATAGCATTCTAGTTTACTCAGTTTATTTGTAAATTCTTTCCAATGTGTCAAGTAATTATCTTTTTGTTTTCTCATGATTTGCTTGGGTCTAATTGTGTTGGTGTCCTGGGGCTCTGTATGTGTTTGTGAACAGAGCCCGAGGACCAGCTTGCTTAGGGGACTCTTCTCCAGGTTCATCTCTCTGTAGGTGATGGATTTGTTATGGAAGGTTTGGGAATCGCTTCCTTTTAGGTGGTTGTAGAATTTAACGGATTTCTGGATTTTGATAATTAGTGGGTATCGGCCTAACTCTGCTCTGCATGCATTAGTTGGTGTTTTACGTTGTACACAGAGGATATTTTGGGAGAATTCTGCATGCAGAGTTTCAATTTGGTGTTTGTCCCATTTTGTGAATTCTTGGTTGGCGAGCAGACCCCTACCCCTCCCTCCCTCCCTTCCTCCCTCCCTCCCTCTGATCGGTGCTACTAGTTCTGAATGTCTGACCGTCTGTTCCTCTGTTATCAATGTCTATCCTTCGCTCTACTTTCTCCTGTGTGGCTCTCTGACTGGCCGTTCTGTCTCTCACTCTACTTAGTGGAATGGATTCGTAAGTGTATAAAAGTTTTGGGTTAATTCCAGTGAAATCAGGAAGTACACTGACATTCTAATTACAATTCTCTTCATTTTGGAACATGTTGGAATGTGGGTTTACTTTCTGAATTGAACTGGAATTGATCCCAACCCTGATGTGTATCTCCCCCTCAGAGCCCCTGAGCCCCAGAAGCACCCTGGGTCTAAACCCCTGTATGACGTGGTCCACTCCTCCAACCACTACGATGCTGACGAGGATGAGGAGTACTACAGGAAACAGCTGTCCTACTTTGACCGACGCAGCTTCGACAGCAAGGCCATGAACCCCAGCCCTGGCGTCAACCGCTTCCCACCACAGACCCAGCTGGCTTACCCTTACAACAGGTAAACTATATTACCCATAACCCCTACAAACAGGTAAACTACACTACCCATAACTCCTAGAACCATTTCCTTTACAGCAGACCCAGCTGGCTTACCCTTACAACAGGTAAACTATATTACCCATGTTCCCTACAAACAGGTAAACTACACTACCCATAACTCCTAGAACCATTTCCTTTACAGCAGACCCAGCTGGCTTACCCTTACAACAGGTAAACTATATTACCCATAACCCCTACAAACAGGTAAACTACACTACCCATAACTCCTAGAACCATTTCCTTTACAGCAGACCCAGCTGGCTTGCCCCCACAACCCTACCCAAATCAACAGCTAGCCCCAAGGCACGTGTACTCTAGATCTGAGAGGATAAGTACAATCACTATGGTCACTGCCCGGAGGTCAGGCTGACCGCGTTTGAGGGGATCAAGTCCTGAGGCAGAACTGCTCATCTTGATCACATGAGTTGTTGGGGCTTCAAAGTGACAGTGATTTGTAGATGAAATGATTCTGCCCAATTCGACTGTGACGTAGTTGATCTTTAAACACACCCTTTGTTGTGTCTGTGCTTTAGGGCCGAGTCTGTGGAGAAGGTGAGTCCGGTAGAGAAGAGGTACGAGCCCCTCCCCCAGATCAGCCCTGTGTCTCAGTACGGACCACCCAGCCCTGCCGTACCACCCAACAGCCTGCCCAAACTCATCACCAACGACGGTAAGAATAGATGTCTCGGGGGATCTCTACCTTTTTAACGTAACACTAAGTGTTATCTAATATTACTGGAGCCTCCTCCATCAAAGACAGTGTTACGTTTGTTAAAGAGCACTGTGGTAGCTAAAAGTACTTAGAATTAAATTGACATCTTCTTTAAGTGTAATAGTTTAGTTGACCTCTGGCTGTATGTAGGTACTCACGTCCCTAGTTGACGTCTGACTGGCTGTATGTAGGTACTCACATCCCTAGTTGACCTCTGGCTGTATGTAGGTACTCACATCCCTAGTTGACATCTGGCTGGCTGTATGTAGGTACTGACATCCCTAGTAGACATCTGGCTGGCTGTATGTAGGTACTCACATCCCTAGTTGACCTGTGGCTGTATGTAGGTACTCGCATCCCTAGTTGACCTCTAGCTGTATGTAGGTACTCACATCCCTAGTAGACCTCTGGCTGGCTGTATGTAGGTACTCGCGTCCCTAGTTGACGTCTGGTTGGCTGTATGTAGGTACTCACATCCCTAGTTGACCTCTGGCTGTATGTAGGTGCTCACATCCCTAGTTGACCTCTGGCTGTATGTAGGTACTCACATCCCTAGTTGACCTCTGGCTGTATGTAGGTGCTCACATCCCTAGTTGACCTCTGGCTGTATGTAGGTACTCACATCCCTAGTTGACCTCTGGCTGTATGTAGGTGCTCACATCCCTAGTTGACCTCTGGCTGTATGTAGGTGCTCACATCCCTAGTTGACCTCTGGCTGTATGTAGGTGCTCACATCCCTAGTTGACATCTGGCTGGCTGTATGTAGGTACTCACATCCTTAGTTGACCTCTGGCTGGCTGTATGTAGGTACTCACGTCCCTAGTTGACATCTGGCTGGCTGTATGTAGGTACTCACATCCCTAGTAGACATCTGGCTGGCTGTACGTAGGTACTCACATCCCTAGTTGACATCTGGCTGGCTGTATGTAGGTACTCACATCGCTAGTAGACATCTGGCTGGCTGTACGTAGGTACTCACATCCCTAGTAGACATCTGGCTGGCTGCATGTAGGTACTCACATCCCTAGTAGACATCTGGCTGGCTGTACGTAGGTACTCACATCCCTAGTAGACATCTGGCTGGCTGCATGTAGGTACTCACATCCCTAGTAGACATCTGGCTGGCTGTACGTAGGTACTCACATCCCTAGTAGACATCTGGCTGGCTGCATGTAGGTACTCACATCCCTAGTTGACCTCTGGCTGGCTGTACGTAGGTACTCACATCCCTAGTTGACCTCTGGCTGTATGTAGGTACTCACGTCTCTTTCCCTCTCTCTCCAGTGAACTCTCACCCCGACCAGCTCCTCAGCTCCTCTCCAAAACTTGACCTCTCTGGTCTCCGCCCCCCTGTCCTCCAGGACCCCCCTTCCCAGCCCTACCTGGCCCAGAGGTCCCCAGTGGGGGTCAACGGCACTGACGCACCCCCCAAAACCCCTGGAACCACCCCCACCCCACAAAGCTACAACCGATACGTCCCTAAGCCGTACACCTCCTCGGCCCGACCCTTTGAGAGGAAGTTTGAAAGCCCCAAGTTCAACCACAACCTCCTCCCCAACGACAGTGGGAAGACAGACCTCCTGATCAGTAGCAGCAACCCCAAACCCAGTGTGGTCAACAACAACAGCAGAACCAAGCCTCCGCTGTCTCCTCAGCCCCTGGACCACGACAGTGGACTGGATACGTTCACACGCACCATGGACAACAGGGGGCCCAAGTACCAGCAGCACAACAACTTAGTCAACAATGCTGTGTCCAAGGCCATACCTGTCAGGTAAGGATATACAGTTGAAATGAAATCAGGGGGTTGTGTAACGTTGAACAGGACTCAAAATCTGGTCCGGCAGCTGTTAAACCAAGAGATCCGAACATCTTGACAAAATGGCTAGATGTTTGTTTGGCAGGTTGTTTATTGTTTCAGGGTAATTTATCTGATACTTCTATCCAGACTTTACTGCCATGCTCACACCTCCCAAGCTTCCATCAAGGATACATCCCAAGTAGCTGACAGAGGTTTTAGTACTCAGCACCTCACCCCCTAACTCCACTTTGATTTCAGACAACCTACACAATTTAGGTCTGGATCCAAAAATAATTGCTTCAGTTTTCCCAAAGTGCAGAGATAGCTTATTATCTCCAAGCCATTTGCTAATGTTAGTAAGCTCTGTGCTAAGTATGCTCTCCAACATAGTTTTACTTTTGTGAGACACCAGAAGTGTAGAGTCATCCGCATAAAGAAAAAGATGGCAAGAACAAGCATCTTTCATATCGTTAATATACAATAAAAACAGCAGAGGCCCAAGCACGCTCCCCTGCGGAACGCCACAACTCATTGGTTTTGCCTGAGACAGTGAACCATTAACCTCTACTACTTGCTCCCTTCCTGATAAATAGGACTTTACCCAGACTAGAGGGATACTGCTTAACCCCAGTTCCTCCAGTTTGGAGATTAGGAGACAGTGGTTAACTGAATCAAAGGCCTTCTGTAGGTCAAGCAGTAACATTCCACACAGATTTCCCTCATCAATCTCTTTCCTGATGAAGTCAGTCACACCAAAACAATACGTACTGTATCAACACTCATTACCTGTCTTGAACAATGTCACACACAAGCAATGAACTAATTATACATCTGAGAATGCGTATTTATGACCGTGTAGCTTGGCTTCGTTATGTAGCCTGCTGTTGTGTATAACTCACTATTTCTGCCTCACCCCCCGCATCCCTCCCTTCCACCTCTCCTCCCGCTCCCCTCCCTCTCGTCTCACCCCTCCCTTCCACCTCTCCTCCCTCTCGTCTCAACCCCCCCCTCCACCTCTCCTCCCTCTCGTCTTACCCCCCGCTCCCCTCCACCTCTCCTCCCTTCCACCTCTCCTCCCTCTCGTCTCACCCCCCCTCCCCTCCACCTCTCCTCCCTCTCGTCTTACCCCCCGCTCCCCCCCACCTCTCCTCCCTCTCGTCTCACCCCACGCTCCCCTTCCTTCCACCTCCCTCTCGCCTCACCCCCCCCTCCCCTCCACCTCTCCTCCCTCTCGTCTCACCCCCCCGCTCCCCTCTCTAGCTCTCCTCCTTGTCCTCCCCCTCTAGTCAAGTGTGGGGTGCGCCCACTAGGGTGGAGCGCCCGGGGTCGGCAGGGTAGGCCTGCAAAAATGTCTCTGCCACCCATAACAAAATGTGTAGAATTACAGGAAATAAGCTTTAACCCTGCAAAATGTTCTCTCCACCAACAAGAGGGGTGTGAACAGTTAGTGTTATGAACAGTGCTTGTGCCCATAGATGTGGCGGGCAGGGGATTCCCCAATGGTCTATACAGGGGATTCCCCAATGCTGGAAGCGGGGCCTGAGTGAGAAAGTTTGGGAACCTCTAGTCTATACCGGATGGTCTAGTAACTAGCAGTCACTAACTCTCCCTCCTCTCTACCCCAGTGGTCTATACAGGGGATGGTCTACTAACTCTCCCTCCTCTCTACCCCAGTGGTCTATACAGGGGATGGTCTACTAACTCTCCCTCCTCTCTACCCCAGTGGTCTATACAGGGGATGGTCTACTAACTCTCCCTCCTCTCTACCCCAGTGGTCTATACAGGGGATGGTCTACTAACTCTCCCTCCTCTCTACCCCAGTGGTCTATACAGGGGATGGTCTACTAACTCTCCCTCCTCTCTACCCCAGTGGTCTATACAGGGGATGGTCTACTAACTCTCCCTCCTCTCTACCCCAGTGGTCTATACAGGGGATGGTCTACTAACTCTCCCTCCTCTCTAGCCCCAGTGCTCTGGAGGATGACGAGGAGGATGAAGGACACACGGTGGTGGCCACGGCCCGGGGGGTCTTCAACTGTAACGGCGGGGTGCTGAGCTCCATCGAGACGGGAGTCAGTATCATCATCCCCCAGGGAGCCATCCCCGACAGCATAGAACAGGAGATCTATTTCAAGGTCTGCCGGGACAACAGCATCCTGCCCCCCCTGGACAAGGACAAAGGTATTTCTCATGCTTACCTTTTTCTTTTATATGACTTTCATGTTTTCTTTGTCATTATGCCCAGTTGGATAGTATATCTTACTTTTGTTTCTCTAGTTGTAGTGCTGCCAACTGAGAACCCTGGGAGATGAGAGGTTCCATCTCCTGGTCCACCTCTTAACTTCCATCCCTTTCAACTGTTTCCGCCCCCTTTTTTATCAAGATCTTTAAAATATTCAGAGCAGAATATAAATATGTCAGTCTTGTCTCTGTCTGTTCCATCCAGGAGAGACCCTGCTGAGCCCTCTGGTGATGTGTGGGCCTCACGGTCTTAAGTTCCTGAAGCCGGTGGAGCTGCGTCTACCTCACTGTGCGTCTATGACCCCCGATGGTTGGTCTTTTGCTCTAAAATCCTCCGACTCCTCGTCGGGTACGCTGTCCTCTATCTCTGTCCTTTTGGGGGGGGGGGGGGGGGTCAGGGTTTCGGGTGGCTTGTGTGATTGGTTGGGGGTTGGGTCAGGGCTTCGGGTGGCTTGTGTGATTGGTTGGCGGTTGGGTCGGGGCCTCGTGTGATTGAGGAGGGGTCACCATAGAGTTGGATAGAGGGTACACTTGATAGGGTGTCACTAGAGAGCAGGGTTGGGGTCAGTTCCAGTCAAGTAAATGGAAATTCCAAGTCAATAATATATATATATTTTTTTTTTTTATGAATTGATTTCTCAATACACAGAATGAAGAGCTCTTGAATTCAAAATATGTTTAGATATTTTTTTTATTTTTATAAATTAAATCACTTCCTGACTTGTATGAATTGAAATGGAATTGACCCCTGCCAAGGAGAGATCTGGCTAGTTCATCATCATTAATCTTTTAAATAATCTCATCTACTTGTTCCAATGTTCTAGTCATTCCATTTGTTTGTCACAACATTGCATTTTCTTCATGGGGTTTTGTAACAGTCAGTATTCACCTTCTTCGTTATTTCTGACAGTAGTTACAATGTGAGGAATTATGAAATTGATTTTTTTGTTGTTGCACCAAACATATTGCTAATCCATTTTAAGGCTTTAAATTTTGTCAGAAGCTGAATATGTACACAGTACTACAGTTGAGAAAAATGACAAAAATATTTTAAGTAGTTCTGAAGTATTAAGCTATCCATGGTTTATGTACAGCATCTAAATATATATTTCTCACAAACAACATACTGTGACTGATGATTTTGTGTAAATTCTCATCAGCATATGCTGTTATTTCCGGCCTGTTACGGCACTCTTAACATAATACTGGTCCTTCAAAACCAATTTAAAGAACCACACACACTAAAGAAAGACAAATGACTAACCCGACCGACCCGATGACTGTTCTTGTTTCTCTAAATCCTCCAGGTGACCCCAAGACATGGCAGAACAAGTCTCTTCCAGGAGACCCCAACTACCTGGCGGGAGCCAACTGTGTGTCTGTGCTCATTGACCACTTCTGAACATAGAGGGAGACAGCTGGCCTGTTACTGAATGTGTTAGATCAGGGGGACAGCCACAGACTTAAAACGTTACCCCACTCTCCTGCTGCTGTGACCCTTTTGCCCTGTTGTCTCCCTCCCAGGCAGCAGGAGGCAGCACTGCTGGACTTGATGAAGTACGAACTTGATTCTTGAATATATTCTTATGTTCTTGAACTTGAACATTAAGTTGGTTATGGTGACCGACCCTGAAAAAGTAGGAGGAGTCCCAGTGAAGTGGGAGGAGTCTCAACACAGCATCCTATCCCAGTGCTGTGCTCTCTTTTTCCCGCCCACCCTTTTTTTTTTTTTTTGGTGCTTTAACTAAAAGCTTGCAAAAAATCTAAAACTGTTAAAAACGAAAATATATAATAAAAATGGAACTGTTGTTGGAATGCATGACCAGTGCCACAGACTGACTGAATAATAAATCTAATTAAGATTTTTTTTCAAATTTTTTAACAAGTTGCAAGACAGAGGAACATTACAAAAAAATCAAGATGAGGATTAATTTTTTTAATTAATTGAATATTGCAATGGAAATTTTACAACTTACTGTATGCACTCACAAACAGAAAAGTTGGTATATGCAAAAGCTTTTTTGTTTGTGAGGTCGATTGTGGTCATACGTTTTGCTCTTAAAGGATATCTGAGGACTTTGGAAATGCAGCTGAGCCTGACTCAAGGGTTATGAAGGAACCTTGGTACTGTAGGCATATCGTTTATGAAGATAATATTTCAAAACACAATACCTTTTTGAAGGTAATACTGAAGACTGAAGGTAATGTATTGGCATTGGGATGTCCCCGTTTGATTGGTCTGTCCACGTTCAGAAGAACCACTGAATGTTTTAGATAAATAAAAATGTCACTGACTTGATTTGACAAACTCTTGCAGCTGTCTAGAGATCTATGCATGTGCTTCGACTCAGGTCCGGAAGCCTGCTACTACTAAGTTCAAACACATAAAAAAAAAGTCCCATCTTACACTGCAAGCAGTGATGCCTTATCTGCATATTAACTAAAAAACATCAGATCTTTTACGTTTTAGTGATAAAAAAAAAAAAATACAATTAAAAAAATTGGAACAAAAGAAATGTAATTTTACTGCATTTTCAACCCATTATATCAGTGAACTTGATGAAGAGGTCATGTTTTATTTTCCTGCATATTGAACTTTCAGAAGAAATCTTACAAAACGTAAAAACACTAGGAACGTTTAAATTCTGTCTGTATATAATGCTAGCATATGGCCTTGTTTCGCTTTAAATTTAACTTTTGTACATCTTTGTCATTTTGTATAAAAGAGGTTAAAAAAAAAAGTGATTTCATTGGTTATGTTTGTATTCTGGTTTACCCTGAGCCTTGGAACCTAAGCAGTCATAAACGACAACTTTTATACCAACACACACACACACACCGCTAGTATTTAAAGGCATTTTTAACAGTCAAATAACTTTTTATTCTTATTTACAAAAATAGAAAAAAAGTGCTCGGTTTAAATACATTTTAAAAGCTCTGTATTTGAGGGGAGCTACTTTAAGGAGCGGCCCCTCTCTATTTGTGATACTGGAAGCTCAGTTCTATTGAAATGTATTTTTGTACTAATAGACGATTTATTACGGCACATCCGTACCGTTTTCGTTTGATATGATAACACTGCTTCCATCTGACACTACTTTATTTTTTCCAGTGTGGCTGCAATTTAGTTTTATTTATGTTCAATGCTCCCCCCCCCCCTCCCCCCTTTACAACACATTTCTAAGTATACCACTGTATTAATAAAGTAATTTTTAAAGTAGTGCTTGGTTTGAGACTTCAATCGTGATAAGATAATACATTATTGAGTATTATTGAGGGGAGTTTGATTTAAGCTGAACCGCGGTGCACCGGGCTATGACGTGAAAGGGGAAAAGCGGTGAGGGAGGAGCGCTCTTTTTCAAATGGAACAGTAATCTGCGCTGCTCGGTCATGTTGTCAACAAGGCAGCATGATGCATCGTCCAGAAACATACTTATATTTTCCATTAAATACAAAGTTTTAGAACACCTACTCATTCAATGTTTTTACTGAACACAGTGAACACAGTGGCCTCCATCATTCTTAAATGGAAGAAGTTCGGAACCACCAAGACTCTTCCTAGAGCTGCCCGCTCGGCCAAACTGAGCAATCAGGGGAGAAGGGCTTTGGTCAGGGAGGTGACCAAGAACCAAATGGTCACTCTGACAGAGCTCCAGATTTTATCTGTGGAGATGGGAGAACCTTCCAGAAGGACAACCATCTCTGCAGCACTCCACCAAACAGGCCTTTATGGTAGAGTGACCAAACGGAAGCCACTTCTCAGTAAAAGGCACATGACAGCCCACTTGGAGTCTCAGACCAGCGCTTGAGGATCTGCAGAGAAGAATGTTTTTATCATGGGTATATATATATATATATATATATATATATATTCTTTATAATATTGTAAATAAGCTAACACGTGTTTTACACTTTATTTATTTTTTAAATCAAGTTGTTGGTGCTTGTTTCTATTTATGCCAAATAATTTGACTGTTGTAGGTCTAGATTCTCCATTCTTAACTTTATACCTATCTCATCCCACAGTATGTTAATACGTGGGTGTACGGCGTATACCCTCCACTACACCACTGACGGATCTACATATTTCCGAAGAGAAATGACGATACTGTCTGTACCTTCAGCTTCAATCAATACATTAGCTTCACTGAGGAAAAAATTATGCAACAATGATTTGAATATCATCGTGTACTCCAGAAATACAGCGGAACATCCTATTTTAACCAAATCCACAGATTAAAAAAAAATAATAATAATAATAATATATTTCTAAAGAAAACAGCAACCGTATCCTCTTTTTTGGATGTTTGTGTTGCAGCAAGACTCTGGTAACTTCGTTGCTCTGACGATCCGTATCCAAGTACGAGTATGATTTTATCCTGTAATAGAATGGATGGTTCGTGCGCGTATCCTCCTCGTAGAATCTAACAAATCGATCTAGAATTGTCTACTTCTTCTCTCCGATTTTTGATAGACAATATCCGCTCAATGAGGTCCTGACCATGTACATCGTGTAGAAAGGAAAGTTATATAACATTTTTAAAAAGCAAAGAAGCCAAAAGTATTATTCATAACATGGTTAGGCTGGAGAGGTGAGACCGTCACATGCGTTAAATGACAAATCTATTGGCCTGGCTGTCCGGTAGAACAATTATTACACATGACGTAAGTGTAAGGTAGGCATGGTGGTGGAATGTCGAAAGACAATAGGAGGCACAATATACCTTTTTACTGGCATGTTTCTCATCAGACTTCACTGTGAACAGAACACCTTAGAAATAAAATAATTCTTGATAACGACAATTCTAAATATTGTCATTATCGGTAAGATAAAACAAGAGAAAAACATTTCATTAGAAATTACATTAATGCAACATTATTGAGAAGTTTATGCTTGCTCTATGTACAGCATATCTCACAACCTTGATATAAAATACATCAGTACAGATAACTATCGATAAAATAAAAAAACACAGACACACAGAAGAACTGTGGTAATCATTGAATAGAAGCCAGTCACATAAGGTTGTATGTTTTCATCAATTTTTCCAATGCCAAATTCGCTGCACACCACAAAATAGATAGCTATTGGTCCTAACACACATTAACTGGGTGTTTACTTGACCTCACGATGACCTCACAGTCACGATGACCTCACAGTCACGATGACGATGAACCAAAACACAAATTGAATACTCACTCTAATCTTCACTTACTCCATTCCCTCCCTTTATATCACTTCTGAAAAGTAGAGGAGGAGTGCAGTCTCCTCCGAGTCATTTCTGATGAGAGAACGGACTGTCAAATCCACTGTCCTGTTGTTGGCTCAGCTTCAGCTCAGAGAACAGACTCTTTTGAACACAGCCTGTTCTGGAACTGGTTCTGGAACTGGTTCTGGAACTGGTTCTGATTCTGCCGGTCCCCCTCAGAGCCAGGGACAGGCTCTCGGTGACTGGATCTACTACTACTAGTAGTAGAACTGACTTGCCTAGTTAAATAAAAAGGTTACATTTATAAAAATACTGGGGTCAGACTGAGTCAAAGCTTTGGTCTGAGGCGGGACACAGGGGAAATTCAAGGCTTTGGCAGTGTGGGACGGAATATTGACATTGACGATCTCTTTATAAACTGTCATGTCTGAGTTGGCTACCTTAAATCACCCAGGTCATCGGTTGAAGAAGGTCCACGCAGAGGGAACGGTTTCAGTTTCCATTTTTCTGTCTGGGTAAGAGTTAAGTGCGAGGATGTGGCGGCCATCTTGGGACACATTACTGGACATACTCCAATCGCGCAATCCTCCTCCGTCTCTAACGGGAAACTCCTGAACCAGGGAGGTTTTAGTGTTACTACGGTGACACAGGAAGTTGTCATCGTCTGATCTCCCAGACTCCGCCCCCTGCAGGTACAGCTCCCTGCTGGTCTGGGTCCTTAGAGTAACGTTAGTAAAATCACCATGGTAAAAGTCAAGGAAGGTTTGACCAATCTGATGAGAGGGTTTGTGAGGAGGAAGTGAGAGCAAGAGTCCTGAAGATATATGGGGTTTCTCTGCCGTGTCTGCAGGGGCTCCTTTCTCTTTGCCATTGGTCAGGGGTTCCTGGTGGGTGGGTTTACTCATGGGCCTTGTAGTCCTGGTGGTCTTGACTGCAGCTGAGGAGGTTTTGGAGTCAAGGTCAGAGTACATCTTGGTCTTCAGGGTTCTCCCCTCACCACGACCGGACCTGGTGGTCTCAGGGAGGTGGCTAGCTGGACATTGGGTTTTAATAAAGGCATTCAGGGTTCTCCCCTCACCACGACCGGACCTGGTGGTCTCAGGGAGGTGGCTAGCTGGACATTGGGTTTTAATAAAGGCATTCAGGGTTCTCCCCTCACCACGACCGGACCTGGTGGTCTCAGGGAGGTGGCTAGCTGGACATTGGGTTTTAATAAAGGCATTCAGGGTTCTCCCCTCACCACGACCGGACCTGGTGGTCTCAGGGAAGTGGCTAGCTGAACATGGGGTTTTAATAGAGGTAGAGCCTAAAGCATTTCCTGGATGGCTGTCAGTAGCTGCCTCGGTCTTTAACGACGAGCCTGTTGATACCAGAGATCATTTTGAACAATCTAATTCATTTTTAAAGCCCTTTTAAAAAAATAAATCTGAGTACTTTACAGTAAGTCACCGTAGTCCCCAAAGATCAAGCAGAGACACAGGCGGTGGAAAAACACCCTAGAAGGACGATTCCATTTCATGACCCTTACATTGTATTAAAACAAAACGGTCTTACCCGGTAAGCTGTGGCTCTTTCCCCTCGTCCTCTTGGTAGGGGTGTCCAACACTTTGGCCATGGCTGCCATCTTACGTTAATGATTTTCTTCTCAGCCCTGAAGGGGAGGGAAGGAAAGGGAGGATATACTTAGCTTTACTATAACCCTCAATGCCAAATACACCCCTACCCACTGGGCACGAGTGGAGATCTGAGAGGATCGGGCAGGTGTATGCAATATTGGCTAAATGCCACATAGCCTATCAGACGTCAAAGGTGGAGCTGCCATATTACCATAAACAAATCCTCTCAGATCTCCACACGTGTCTATGGAATATAGGTTGTTTCTGGACAGGGCATTTAGCCTTAGTGTAAGAGCTTACCCTGTGGCCTGTCCCCCGTCCTCTAGAAGTTCCTGTAGACAGGTGAGATAGTAGCGTCTCATCTTCCTGGCTGTGTCCTGCCTCTCTCTCATCACCTCGACACGGATCACCTCCGCTGCTCGCTCTTTACTCTGCTGAAGGTACCGTAGCATGTCACCTGGACAACCAAACACCGTGGTACATGAGATGTCTGGAGCATGTCACCTGGACAACCAAACACCGTGGTACATGAGATGTCTGGAGAATGTCACCCGGACAACCAAACACCGTGGTACATGAGATGTCTGGAGCATGTTACCCGGACAACCAAACACCGTGGTACATGAGATGTCTGGAGCATGTTACCCGGACAACCAAACACCGTGGTACATGAGATGTCTGGAGCATGTTACCCGGACAACCAAACACCATGGTACATGAGATGCCTGGAGCATGTTACCTGGACAACCAAACACCGTGGTACATGAGATGTCTGGAGCATGTTACCCGGACAACCAAACACCATGGTACATGAGATGTCTGGAGCATGTTACCTGGACAACCAAACACCATGGTACATGAGATGTCTGGAGCATGTTACCCGGACAACCAAACACCATGGTACATGAGATGCCTGGAGCATGTTACCTGGACAACCAAACACCATGGTGCCTGGAGCATGTTACCCGGACAACCAAACACCGTGGTACATGAGATGCCTGGAGAATATCCAAAACACCGTTCACACCCAACTAGGGTGGGTTTGTCAAAGCCTTTGTAGCTAAAGTAGTAGATTATTTCACTCACCTCTGATTTTCTCAACAGCCTTCATGTAGTGCTCCTTCATCTGTTCAAGGCCAGCATGGAGACGCTGCTCCATATCTGATCATCTGTGGTGAACATTCATTCATTTTTAGAAAAGTAACCCACGACTAAGTCCATTTCAGAAGCTAAGAAGATTAATTACCAACAACGGCTGAGAATCACACTTTCTTCCCTTGCTTTGTCTAAGAACACTATCATGAATCTAATAAAGAGGTGGGGGGGGGGGGTCAGAGTGCAGTATTTATTTAGTGTCAATAGCACAAACGTTTACTAGCAAGTTTCTCACACTGATTTTATGTAGAGGAGAGGCAGGTCTACCCAGACAAGTCCAGAGTGGTCGACTAGTATTAGGGGTAGATAAGGACTTTATACAGGAGCAACATCAACACGGTCTGGCTATCGTCCATTATTGAACGCCCGTCTAACGTGACGCGACGCCAAACGCCTGTCTAACATGACGTGACGCCAAACGCCCGTCTACGCCAAACGTCTAACATGACGTACCAAACGCCCGTCTAACACGACGTGATACCAAACGCCCGTCTAACATGACGCGATACCAAACGCCCGTCTAACGCGATACCAAACGCCCGTCTAACATGACGCGATACCAAACGCCCGTCTAACATGACGCGACACCAAACGCCCGTCTAACATGACGTGATACCAAACGCCCGTCTAACATGACGCGATACCAAACGCCCGTCTAACATGACGCGATACCAAACGCCCGTCTAACATGACGCGATACCAAACGCCCGTCTAACATGACGCGATACCAAACGCCCGTCTAACATGACGCGATACCAAACGCCCGTCTAACATGACGCGATACCAAACGCCCGTCTAACATGACGCGATACCAAACGCCCGTCTAACATGACGCGATACCAAACGCCCGTCTAACATGACGCGATACCAAACGCCCGTCTAACATGACGCGATACCAAACGCCCGTCTAACATGACGCGATACCAAACGCCCGTCTAACATGACGCGATACCAAACGCCCGTCTAACACGACGCGATACCAAACGCCCCTCTAACATGACGCGATACCAAACGCCCGTCTAACATGACGTGATACCAAACGCCCGTCTAACATGACGTGATACCAAACGCCCGTCTAACATGACGCGATACCAAACGCCCGTCTAACATGACGCGAGACCAAACGCCCGTCTAACATGACGCGATACCAAACGCCCGTCTAACATGACGCGATACCAAACGCCCGTCTAACATGACGTGATACCAAACGCCCGTCTAACATGACGCGATACCAAACGCCTGTCTAACATGACGCGATACCAAACGCCCGTCTAACATGACGTGATACCAAACGCCCGTCTAACATGACGTGATACCAAACGCCCGTCTAACATGACGCGATACCTAACATGACGTGATACCAAACGCCCGTCTAACACGACGCGATACCAAACGCCCGTCTAACATGACGCGATACCAAACGCCCGTCTAACATGACGCGATACCAAACGCCCGTCTAACATGACGCGATACCAAACGCCCGTCTAACATGACGTGATACCAAACGCCCGTCTAACATGACGCGATACCAAACGCCCGTCTAACATGACGCGATACCAAACGCCCGTCTAACACGACGTGATACCAAACGCCCGTCTAACACGACGCGATACCAAACGCCCGTCTAACATGACGCGACACCAAACGCCCGTCTAACACGACGTGATACCAAACGCCCGTCTAACATGACGCGATACCAAACGCCCGTCTAACATGACGCGACACCAAACGCCCGTCTAACATGACGCGACACCAAACGCCCGTCTAACATGACGCGATACCAAACGCCCGTCTAACATGACGCGATACCAAACGCCCGTCTAACATGACGTGATACCAAACGCCCGTCTAACATGACGCGATACCAAACGCCCGTCTAACATGACGTGATACCAAACGCCCGTCTAACATGACGCGATACCAAACGCCCTCTAACATGACGTGATACCAAACGCCCGTCTAACATGACGCGATACCAAACGCCCTCTAACATGACGCGATACCAAACGCCCTCTAACATGACGCGATACCAAACGCCCTCTAACATGACGCGATACCAAACGCCCTCTAACATGACGCGATACCAAACGCCCGTCTAACATGACGCGACACCAAACGCCCGTCTAACATGACGCGACACCAAACGCCAGTCTAACATGACACCAAACGCCCTCTAACATGACGCGATACCAAACGCCCGTCTAACATGACGTGATACCAAACGCCCGTCTAACATGACGCGATACCAAACGCCCGTCTAACATGACGCGATACCAAACGCCCGTCTAACATGACGTGATACCAAACGCCCTCTAACATGACGCGATACCAAACGCCCGTCTAACATGACGCGATACCAAACGCCCGTCTAACATGACGCGATACCAAACGCCCATCTAACATGACGCGATACCAAACGCCCGTCTAACATGACGCGATACCAAACGCCCGTCTAACATGACGCGACACCAAACGCCAGTCTAACATGACACCAAACGCCCCTCTAACATGACGTGATACCAAACGCCCTCTCACATGACGCGACACCAAACGCCCGTCTAACATGACGCGATACCAAACGCCCGTCTAACATGACGTGACACCAAACGCCCTCTAACATGACGCGACACCAAACGCCCGTCTAACATGACGCGATACCAAACGCCCGTCTAACATGACGTGATACCAAACGCCCTCTAACATGACGCGATACCAAACGCCCGTCTAACATGACGCGATACCAAACGCCCGTCTAACATGACGCGATACCAAACGCCCGTCTAACATGACGCGATACCAAACGCCCATCTAACATGACGCGATACCAAACGCCCGTCTAACATGACGTGATACCAAACGCCCGTCTAACATGACGCGATACCAAACGCCCATCTAACATGACGCGATACCAAACGCCCGTCTAACATGACGCGATACCAAACGCCCGTCTAACATGACGCGACACCAAACGCCCGTCTAACATGACGCGACACCAAACGCCCGTCTAACATGACGCGATACCAAACGCCCGTCTAACATGACGCGATACCAAACGCCCGTCTAACATGACGCGACACCAAACGCCAGTCTAACATGACACCAAACGCCCCTCTAACATGACGTGATACCAAACGCCCTCTAACATGACGCGACACCAAACGCCCGTCTAACATGACGCGATACCAAACGCCCGTCTAACATGACGTGACACCAAACGCCCGTCTAACATGACGCGATACCAAACGCCCGTCTAACATGACGCGATAACAAACGCCCGTCTAACATGACGCGATACCAAACGCCCTCTAACATGACGTGACACCAAACGCCCTCTAACATGACGCGACACCAAACGCCCTCTAACATGACGCGATACCAAACGCCCGTCTAACATGACGCGATACCAAACGCCCGTCTAACATGACGCGACACCAAACGCCCGTCTAACGTGACGCGATACCAAACGCCCGTCTAACATGACGCGATACCAAACGCCCGTCTAACATGACGCGATACCAAACGCCCGTCTAACATGACGCGATACCAAACGCCCGTCTAACATGACGCGACACCAAACGCCCGTCTAACATGACGCGATACCAAACGCCCTCTAACATGACGCGATACCAAACGCCCGTCTAACACGACACGATACCAAACGCCCGTCTAACATGACGCGATACCAAACGCCTGTCTAACATGACGCGATACCAAATGCCTGTCTAACACGACGCGACACCAAACGCCCTCTAACATGACGCGATACCAAACGCCCGTCTAACACGACACGATACCAAACGCCCGTCTAACATGACGTGACACCAAACGCCCTCTAACATGACGTGACACCAAACGCCCTCTAACATGACGCGATACCAAACGCCTGTCTAACATGACACCAAACGCCCGTCTAACATGACGCGATACCAAACGCCTGTCTAACATGACACCAAACGCCCTCTAACATGACGCGATACCAAACGCCTGTCTAACATGACACCAAACGCCCGTCTAACATGACGCGACACCAAACGCCCGTCTAACATGACGCGATACCAAACGCCCGTCTAACATGACGCGATACCAAACGCCCGTCTAACATGACGCGACACCAAACGCCCGTCTAACATGACGCGACACCAAACGCCCGTCTAACATGACGCGATACCAAACGCCCTCTAACATGACGCGATACCAAACGCCCGTCTAACATGACGCGATACCAAACGCCCGTCTAACATGACGCGACGCCAAACGCCCGTCTAACATGACGCGATACCAAACGCCCGTCTAACATGACGCGATACCAAACGCCCTCTAACATGACGCGACACCAAACGCCCCTCTAACATGACGCGATACCAAACGCCCGTCTAACATGACGCGATACCAAACGCCCTCTAACGTGACGCGACGCCAAACGCCCGTCTAACATGACGCGATACCAAACGCCCTCTAACATGACGCGATACCAAACGCCCGTCTAACATGACGCGACACCAAACGCCCGTCTAACATGACGCGATACCAAACGCCCGTCTAACATGACGCGATACCAAACGCCCTCTAACGTGACGCGACGCCAAACGCCCGTCTAACATGACGCGATACCAAACGCCCTCTAACATGACGCGATACCAAACGCCCGTCTAACATGACGCGACACCAAACGCCCGTCTAACATGACGCGATACCAAACGCCCGTCTAACATGACGCGATACCAAACGCCCGTCTAACATGACGTGACACCAAACGCCCGTCTAACATGACGCGATACCAAACACCCTCTAACATGACGCGATACCAAACGCCCTCTAACATGACGCGATACCAAACGCCCGTCTAACATGACGTTATACCAAACGCCCGTCTAACATGACGTTATACCAAACGCCCGTCTAACATGACGTGATACCAAACGCCCGTCTAACATGACACCAAACGCCCGTCTAACATGACGCGACACCAAACGCCCGTCTAACATGACGTGATACCAAACGCCCGTCTAACATGACACCAAACGCCCGTCTAACATGACGCGACACCAAACGCCCGTCTAACACGACGCGATACCAAACGCCCGTCTAACATGACGCGATACCAAACGCCCGTCTAACATGACGCGATACCAAACGCCCGTCTAACATGACACCAAACGCCCGTCTAACATGACGCGACACCAAACGCCCGTCTAACATGACGTGATACCAAACGCCAGTCTAACATGACGCGATACCAAACGCCCGTCTAACATGACGTGATACCAAACGCCCGTCTAACATGACACCAAACGCCCGTCTAACATGACGCGATACCAAACGCCCGTCTAACATGACGCGACACCAAACGCCCGTCTAACATGACGCGATACCAAACGCCCGTCTAACATGACGCGACACCAAACGCCCGTCTAACATGACGCGATACCAAACGCCCGTCTAACATGACGCGATACCAAACGCCCGTCTAACATGACACCAAACGCCCGTCTAACATGACGCGACACCAAACGCCCGTCTAACATGACGCGATACCAAACGCCCGTCTAACATGACGCGATACCAAACGCCCGTCTAACATGACGCGACACCAAACGCCCGTCTAACATGACGTGACACCAAACGCCCGTCTAACATGACGCGACACCAAACGCCCGTCTAACATGACACCAAACGCCCGTCTAACATGACGCGACACCAAACGCCCGTCTAACATGACGCGATACCAAACGCCCGTCTAACATGACGCGATACCAAACGCCCGTCTAACATGACGCGATACCAAACGCCCGTCTAACACGACGCGACACCAAATGCCCGTCTAACATGACGCGACACCAAACGCCCGTCTAACATGACGCGATACCAAACGCCCGTCTAACATGACGCGATACCAAACGCCCGTCTAACATGACGCGATACCAAACGCCCGTCTAACATGATGTGATACCAAACGCCCGTCTAACATGACGCGATACCAAACGCCCGTCTAACATGACGCGATACCAAACGCCCGTCTAACATGATGTGATACCAAACGCCCGTCTAACATGACGCGATGCCAAACGCCCGTCTAACATGACGCGACACCAAACGCCCGTCTAACATGACGCGATACCAAACGCCCGTCTAACATGACGCGATACCAAACGCCCGTCTAACATGACGCGATACCAAACGCCCGTCTAACATGACGTGATACCAAACGCCCGTCTAACATGACGCGACACCAAACGCCCGTCTAACATGACGCGATACCAAACGCCCGTCTAACATGACGCGACACCAAACGCCCGTCTAACATGACGCGATATCAAACGCCCGTCTAACATGACGCGATACCAAACGCCCGTCTAACATGACGCGATACCAAACGCCCGTCTAACATGATGCGACACCAAACGCCCGTCTAACATGACACCAAACGCCCGTCTAACATGACGCGATACCAAACGCCCGTCTAACATGACGCGATACCAAACGCCCGTCTAACATGATGCGACACCAAACGCCCGTCTAACATGACACCAAACGCCCGTCTAACATGACGCGATACCAAACGCCCGTCTAACATGACGCGATACCAAACGCCCGTCTAACATGACACGATACCAAACGGCCCTCTAACATGACGCCAAACGCCCGTCTAACATGACGCGATACCAAACGCCCCTCTAACATGACGCGATACCAAACGCCCGTCTAACATGACGCGATACCAAACGCCCGTCTAACATGACGCGATACCAAACGCCCTCTAACATGACGCGATACCAAACGCCCATCTAACATGACGCGACACCAAACGCCCGTCTAACATGACGCGATGCCAAACGCCCTCTAACATGACGCGATACCAAACGCCCATCTAACATGACGTGATACCAAACGCCCGTCTAACATGACACCAAACGCCCGTCTAACATGACACCAAACGCCCGTCTAACATGACACCAAACGCCCGTCTAACATGACGCGATACCAAACGCCCGTCTAACATGACGCGACACCAAACGCCCGTCTAACATGACGCGATACCAAACGCCCCTCTAACATGACGTGATACCAAACGCCCGTCTAACATGACACCAAACGCCCGTCTAACATGACGCGACACCAAACGCCCGTCTAACATGACGCGATACCAAACGGCCCGTCTAACATGACGCGATACCAAACGCCCGTCTAACATGACGCGATGCCAAACGCCCGTCTAACATGACGCGATACCAAACGCCCGTCTAACATGACGCGATACCAAACGCCCTCTAACACGACGCGATACCAAACGCCCTCTAACATGATGCGACACCAAACGCCCGTCTAACATGACACCAAACGCCCGTCTAACATGACGCGATACCAAACGCCCTCTAACATGACGCGACACCAAACGCCCCTCTAACATGACGCGATACCAAACGCCCGTCTAACATGACGCGATACCAAACGCCCTCTAACGTGACGCGACGCCAAACGCCCGTCTAACATGACGCGATACCAAACGCCCTCTAACATGACGCGATACCAAACGCCCGTCTAACATGACGCGATACCAAACGCCCGTCTAACATGACGTGATACCAAACGCCCGTCTAACATGACGCGACACCAAACGCCCGTCTAACATGACGCGATACCAAACGCCCGTCTAACATGACGCGATACCAAACGCCCGTCTAACATGACGTGACACCAAACGCCCGTCTAACATGACGCGATACCAAACGCCCTCTAACATGACGCGATACCAAACGCCCTCTAACATGACGCGATACCAAACGCCCGTCTAACATGACGTTATACCAAACGCCCGTCTAACATGACGTTATACCAAACGCCCGTCTAACATGACGTGATACCAAACGCCCGTCTAACATGACACCAAACGCCCGTCTAACATGACGCGACACCAAACGCCCGTCTAACATGACGTGATACCAAACGCCCGTCTAACATGACACCAAACGCCCGTCTAACATGACGCGACACCAAACGCCCGTCTAACACGACGCGATACCAAACGCCCGTCTAACATGACGCGATACCAAACGCCCGTCTAACATGACGCGATACCAAACGCCCGTCTAACATGACACCAAACGCCCGTCTAACATGACGCGACACCAAACGCCCGTCTAACATGACGTGATACCAAACGCCAGTCTAACATGACGCGATACCAAACGCCCGTCTAACATGACGTGATACCAAACGCCCGTCTAACATGACACCAAACGCCCGTCTAACATGACGCGATACCAAACGCCCGTCTAACATGACGCGACACCAAACGCCCGTCTAACATGACGCGATACCAAACGCCCGTCTAACATGACGCGACACCAAACGCCCGTCTAACATGACGCGATACCAAACGCCCGTCTAACATGACGCGATACCAAACGCCCGTCTAACATGACACCAAACGCCCGTCTAACATGACGCGACACCAAACGCCCGTCTAACATGACGCGATACCAAACGCCCGTCTAACATGACGCGATACCAAACGCCCGTCTAACATGACGCGACACCAAACGCCCGTCTAACATGACGTGACACCAAACGCCCGTCTAACATGACGCGACACCAAACGCCCGTCTAACATGACACCAAACGCCCGTCTAACATGACGCGACACCAAACGCCCGTCTAACATGACGCGATACCAAACGCCCGTCTAACATGACGCGATACCAAACGCCCGTCTAACATGACGCGATACCAAACGCCCGTCTAACACGACGCGACACCAAACGCCCGTCTAACATGACGCGACACCAAACGCCCGTCTAACATGACGCGATACCAAACGCCCGTCTAACATGACGCGATACCAAACGCCCGTCTAACATGACGCGATACCAAACGCCCGTCTAACATGATGTGATACCAAACGCCCGTCTAACATGACGCGATACCAAACGCCCGTCTAACATGACGCGATACCAAACGCCCGTCTAACATGACGTGATACCAAACGCCCGTCTAACATGACGCGATGCCAAACGCCCGTCTAACATGACGCGACACCAAACGCCCGTCTAACATGACGCGATACCAAACGCCCGTCTAACATGACGCGATACCAAACGCCCGTCTAACATGACGCGATACCAAACGCCCGTCTAACATGATGTGATACCAAACGCCCGTCTAACATGACGCGACACCAAACGCCCGTCTAACATGACGCGATACCAAACGCCCGTCTAACATGACGCGACACCAAACGCCCGTCTAACATGACGCGATATCAAACGCCCGTCTAACATGACGCGATACCAAACGCCCGTCTAACATGACGCGATACCAAACGCCCGTCTAACATGATGCGACACCAAACGCCCGTCTAACATGACACCAAACGCCCGTCTAACATGACGCGATACCAAACGCCCGTCTAACATGACGCGATACCAAACGCCCGTCTAACATGATGCGACACCAAACGCCCGTCTAACATGACACCAAACGCCCGTCTAACATGACGCGATACCAAACGCCCGTCTAACATGACGCGATACCAAACGCCCGTCTAACATGACACGATACCAAACGGCCCTCTAACATGACGCCAAACGCCCGTCTAACATGACGCGATACCAAACGCCCCTCTAACATGACGCGATACCAAACGCCCGTCTAACATGACGCGATACCAAACGCCCGTCTAACATGACGCGATACCAAACGCCCTCTAACATGACGCGATACCAAACGCCCATCTAACATGACGCGACACCAAACGCCCGTCTAACATGACGCGATGCCAAACGCCCTCTAACGTGACGCGACGCCAAACGCCCGTCTAACATGACGCGATACCAAACGCCCTCTAACATGACGCGATACCAAACGCCCGTCTAACATGACGCGATACCAAACGCCCGTCTAACATGACGTGATACCAAACGCCCGTCTAACATGACGCGACACCAAACGCCCGTCTAACATGACGCGATACCAAACGCCCGTCTAACATGACGCGATACCAAACGCCCGTCTAACATGACGTGACACCAAACGCCCGTCTAACATGACGCGATACCAAACGCCCTCTAACATGACGCGATACCAAACGCCCTCTAACATGACGCGATACCAAACGCCCATCTAACATGACGCGATACCAAACGCCCGTCTAACATGACGCGATACCAAACGCCCTCTAACGTGACGCGATACCAAACGCCCGTCTAACATGACGCGATACCAAACGCCCGTCTAACATGACGTGACCAAACGCCCGTCTAACATGACGCGACACCAAACGCCCGTCTAACATGACGCGATACCAAACGCCAGTCTAACATGACGCGATACCAAACGCCCGTCTAACATGACGTGATACCAAACGCCCGTCTAACATGACACCAAACGCCCGTCTAACATGATGCGATACCAAACGCCCGTCTAACATGATGTGATACCAAACGCCCGTCTAACATGACGCGACACCAAACGCCCGTCTAACATGACGCGATACCAAACGCCCGTCTAACATGACGCGACACCAAACGCCCGTCTAACATGACGCGATATCAAACGCCCGTCTAACATGACGCGATACCAAACGCCCGTCTAACATGACGCGATACCAAACGCCCGTCTAACATGATGCGACACCAAACGCCCGTCTAACATGACACCAAACGCCCGTCTAACATGACGCGATACCAAACGCCCGTCTAACATGACGCGATACCAAACGCCCGTCTAACATGATGCGACACCAAACGCCCGTCTAACATGACACCAAACGCCCGTCTAACATGACGCGATACCAAACGCCCGTCTAACATGACGCGATACCAAACGCCCGTCTAACATGACACGATACCAAACGGCCCTCTAACATGACGCCAAACGCCCGTCTAACATGACGCGATACCAAACGCCCCTCTAACATGACGCGATACCAAACGCCCGTCTAACATGACGCGATACCAAACGCCCGTCTAACATGACGCGATACCAAACGCCCTCTAACATGACGCGATACCAAACGCCCATCTAACATGACGCGACACCAAACGCCCGTCTAACATGACGCGATGCCAAACGCCCTCTAACGTGACGCGACGCCAAACGCCCGTCTAACATGACGCGATACCAAACGCCCTCTAACATGACGCGATACCAAACGCCCGTCTAACATGACGCGATACCAAACGCCCGTCTAACATGACGTGATACCAAACGCCCGTCTAACATGACGCGACACCAAACGCCCGTCTAACATGACGCGATACCAAACGCCCGTCTAACATGACGCGATACCAAACGCCCGTCTAACATGACGTGACACCAAACGCCCGTCTAACATGACGCGATACCAAACGCCCTCTAACATGACGCGATACCAAACGCCCTCTAACATGACGCGATACCAAACGCCCATCTAACATGACGCGATACCAAACGCCCGTCTAACATGACGCGATACCAAACGCCCTCTAACGTGACGCGATACCAAACGCCCGTCTAACATGACGCGATACCAAACGCCCGTCTAACATGACACCAAACGCCCGTCTAACATGACGCGACACCAAACGCCCGTCTAACATGACGTGATACCAAACGCCAGTCTAACATGACGCGATACCAAACGCCCGTCTAACATGACGTGATACCAAACGCCCGTCTAACATGACACCAAACGCCCGTCTAACATGATGCGATACCAAACGCCCGTCTAACATGACGCGACACCAAACGCCCGTCTAACATGACGCGATACCAAACGCCCGTCTAACATGACGCGACACCAAACGCCCGTCTAACATGACGCGATACCAAACGCCCGTCTAACATGACGCGATACCAAACGCCCGTCTAACATGACACCAAACGCCCGTCTAACATGACGCGACACCAAACGCCCGTCTAACATGACGTGATACCAAACGCCAGTCTAACATGACGCGATACCAAACGCCCGTCTAACATGACGCGATACCAAACGCCCGTCTAACATGACACCAAACGCCCGTCTAACATGACGCGATACCAAACGCCCGTCTAACATGACGCGACACCAAACGCCCGTCTAACATGACGCGATACCAAACGCCCGTCTAACATGACGCGACACCAAACGCCCGTCTAACATGACGCGATACCAAACGCCCGTCTAACATGACGCGATACCAAACGCCCGTCTAACATGACACCAAACGCCCGTCTAACATGACGCGACACCAAACGCCCGTCTAACATGACGCGATACCAAACGCCCGTCTAACATGACGCGATACCAAACGCCCGTCTAACATGACGCGACACCAAACGCCCGTCTAACATGACGTGACACCAAACGCCCGTCTAACATGACGCGACACCAAACGCCCGTCTAACATGACACCAAACGCCCGTCTAACATGACGCGACACCAAACGCCCGTCTAACATGACGCGATACCAAACGCCCGTCTAACATGACGCGATACCAAACGCCCGTCTAACATGACGCGATACCAAACGCCCGTCTAACACGACGCGACACCAAACGCCCGTCTAACATGACGCGACACCAAACGCCCGTCTAACATGACGCGATACCAAACGCCCGTCTAACATGACGCGATACCAAACGCCCGTCTAACATGACGCGATACCAAACGCCCGTCTAACATGATGTGATACCAAACGCCCGTCTAACATGACGCGATACCAAACGCCCGTCTAACATGACGCGATACCAAACGCCCGTCTAACATGATGTGATACCAAACGCCCGTCTAACATGACGCGATGCCAAACGCCCATCTAACATGACGCGACACCAAACGCCCGTCTAACATGACGCGATACCAAACGCCCGTCTAACATGACGCGATACCAAACGCCCGTCTAACATGACGCGATACCAAACGCCCGTCTAACATGATGTGATACCAAACGCCCGTCTAACATGACGCGACACCAAACGCCCGTCTAACATGACGCGATACCAAACGCCCGTCTAACATGACGCGACACCAAACGCCCGTCTAACATGACGCGATATCAAACGCCCGTCTAACATGACGCGATACCAAACGCCCGTCTAACATGACGCGATACCAAACGCCCGTCTAACATGATGCGACACCAAACGCCCGTCTAACATGACACCAAACGCCCGTCTAACATGACGCGATACCAAACGCCCGTCTAACATGACGCGATACCAAACGCCCGTCTAACATGATGCGACACCAAACGCCCGTCTAACATGACACCAAACGCCCGTCTAACATGACGCGATACCAAACGCCCGTCTAACATGACGCGATACCAAACGCCCGTCTAACATGACACGATACCAAACGGCCCTCTAACATGACGCCAAACGCCCGTCTAACATGACGCGATACCAAACGCCCCTCTAACATGACGCGATACCAAACGCCCGTCTAACATGACGCGATACCAAACGCCCGTCTAACATGACGCGATACCAAACGCCCTCTAACATGACGCGATACCAAACGCCCATCTAACATGACGCGACACCAAACGCCCGTCTAACATGACGCGATGCCAAACGCCCTCTAACATGACGCGATACCAAACGCCCATCTAACATGACGTGATACCAAACGCCCGTCTAACATGACACCAAACGCCCGTCTAACATGACACCAAACGCCCGTCTAACATGACACCAAACGCCCGTCTAACATGACGCGATACCAAACGCCCGTCTAACATGACGCGACACCAAACGCCCGTCTAACATGACGCGATACCAAACGCCCCTCTAACATGACGTGATACCAAACGCCATTCTAACATGACACCAAACGCCCGTCTAACATGACGCGACACCAAACGCCCGTCTAACATGACGCGATACCAAACGGCCCTCTAACATGACGCGATACCAAACGCCCGTCTAACATGACGCGATGCCAAACGCCCGTCTAACATGACGCGATACCAAACGCCCGTCTAACATGACGCGATACCAAACGCCCTCTAACACGACGCGATACCAAACGCCCTCTAACATGATGCGACACCAAACGCCCGTCTAACATGACACCAAACGCCCGTCTAACATGACGCGATACCAAACGCCCTCTAACATGACGCGACACCAAACGCCCCTCTAACATGACGCGATACCAAACGCCCGTCTAACATGACGCGATACCAAACGCCCTCTAACGTGACGCGACGCCAAACGCCCGTCTAACATGACGCGATACCAAACGCCCTCTAACATGACGCGATACCAAACGCCCGTCTAACATGACGCGATACCAAACGCCCGTCTAACATGACGTGATACCAAACGCCCGTCTAACATGACGCGACACCAAACGCCCGTCTAACATGACGCGATACCAAACGCCCGTCTAACATGACGCGATACCAAACGCCCGTCTAACATGACGTGACACCAAACGCCCGTCTAACATGACGCGATACCAAACGCCCTCTAACATGACGCGATACCAAACGCCCTCTAACATGACGCGATACCAAACGCCCGTCTAACATGACGTTATACCAAACGCCCGTCTAACATGACGTTATACCAAACGCCCGTCTAACATGACGTGACACCAAACGCCCGTCTAACATGACGCGACACCAAACGCCCGTCTAACATGACGTGATACCAAACGCCCGTCTAACATGACACCAAACGCCCGTCTAACATGACGCGACACCAAACGCCCGTCTAACACGACGCGATACCAAACGCCCGTCTAACATGACGCGATACCAAACGCCCGTCTAACATGACGCGATACCAAACGCCCGTCTAACATGACACCAAACGCCCGTCTAACATGACGCGACACCAAACGCCCGTCTAACATGACGTGATACCAAACGCCAGTCTAACATGACGCGATACCAAACGCCCGTCTAACATGACGTGATACCAAACGCCCGTCTAACATGACACCAAACGCCCGTCTAACATGACGCGATACCAAACGCCCGTCTAACATGACGCGACACCAAACGCCCGTCTAACATGACGCGATACCAAACGCCCGTCTAACATGACGCGACACCAAACGCCCGTCTAACATGACGCGATACCAAACGCCCGTCTAACATGACGCGATACCAAACGCCCGTCTAACATGACACCAAACGCCCGTCTAACATGACGCGACACCAAACGCCCGTCTAACATGACGCGATACCAAACGCCCGTCTAACATGACGCGATACCAAACGCCCGTCTAACATGACGCGACACCAAACGCCCGTCTAACATGACGTGACACCAAACGCCCGTCTAACATGACGCGACACCAAACGCCCGTCTAACATGACACCAAACGCCCGTCTAACATGACGCGACACCAAACGCCCGTCTAACATGACGCGATACCAAACGCCCGTCTAACATGACGCGATACCAAACGCCCGTCTAACATGACGCGATACCAAACGCCCGTCTAACACGACGCGACACCAAACGCCCGTCTAACATGACGCGACACCAAACGCCCGTCTAACATGACGCGATACCAAACGCCCGTCTAACATGACGCGATACCAAACGCCCGTCTAACATGACGCGATACCAAACGCCCGTCTAACATGATGTGATACCAAACGCCCGTCTAACATGACGCGATACCAAACGCCCGTCTAACATGACGCGATACCAAACGCCCGTCTAACATGATGTGATACCAAACGCCCGTCTAACATGACGCGATGCCAAACGCCCGTCTAACATGACGCGACACCAAACGCCCGTCTAACATGACGCGATACCAAACGCCCGTCTAACATGACGCGATACCAAACGCCCGTCTAACATGACGCGATACCAAACGCCCGTCTAACATGACGTGATACCAAACGCCCGTCTAACATGACGCGACACCAAACGCCCGTCTAACATGACGCGATACCAAACGCCCGTCTAACATGACGCGACACCAAACGCCCGTCTAACATGACGCGATACCAAACGCCCGTCTAACATGACGCGATACCAAACGCCCGTCTAGCATGACGCGATACCAAACGCCCGTCTAACATGACGCGACACCAAACGCCCGTCTAACATGACACCAAACGCCCGTCTAACATGACGCGATACCAAACGCCCGTCTAACATGACGCGATACCAAACGCCCGTCTAACATGATGCGACACCAAACGCCCGTCTAACATGACACCAAACGCCCGTCTAACATGACGCGATACCAAACGCCCGTCTAACATGACGCGATACCAAACGCCCGTCTAACATGACACGATACCAAACGGCCCTCTAACATGACGCCAAACGCCCGTCTAACATTACGCGATACCAAACGCCCGTCTAACATGACGCGATACCAAACGCCCGTCTAACATGACGCGATACCAAACGCCCGTCTAACATGACGCGATACCAAACGCCCTCTAACATGACGCGATACCAAACGCCCATCTAACATGACGCGACACCAAACGCCCGTCTAACATGACGCGATACCAAACGCCCGTCTAACATGACGCGATACCAAACGCCCGTCTAACATGACGTGATACCAAACGCCCGTCTAACATGACGCGACACCAAACGCCCGTCTAACATGACGCGATACCAAACGCCCGTCTAACATGACGCGATACCAAACGCCCGTCTAACATGACGTGACACCAAACGCCCGTCTAACATGACGTGATACCAAACGCCCTCTAACATGACGCGATACCAAACGCCCTCTAACATGACGCGATACCAAACGCCCATCTAACATGACGCGATACCAAACGCCCGTCTAACATGACGCGATACCAAACGCCCTCTAACGTGACGCGACGCCAAACGCCCGTCTAACATGACGCGATACCAAACGCCCTCTAACATGACGCGATACCAAACGCCCGTCTAACATGACGCGATACCAAACGCCCGTCTAACATGACGTGATACCAAACGCCCGTCTAACATGACGCGACACCAAACGCCCGTCTAACATGACGCGATACCAAACGCCCGTCTAACATGACGCGATACCAAACGCCCGTCTAACATGACGCGACACCAAACGCCCGTCTAACATGACGCGATACCAAACGCCCTCTAACATGACGCGATACCAAACGCCCTCTAACATGACGCGATACCAAACGCCCGTCTAACATGACGTTATACCAAACGCCCGTCTAACATGACGTTATACCAAACGCACGTCTAACATGACGTGATACCAAACGCCCGTCTAACATGACACCAAACGCCCGTCTAACATGACGCGACACCAAACGCCCGTCTAACATGACGTGATACCAAACGCCCGTCTAACATGACACCAAACGCCCGTCTAACATGACGCGACACCAAACGCCCGTCTAACACGACACGATACCAAACGCCCGTCTAACATGACGCGATACCAAACGCCCGTCTAACATGACGCGATACCAAACGCCCGTCTAACATGACACCAAACGCCCGTCTAACATGACGCGACACCAAACGCCCGTCTAACATGACGTGATACCAAACGCCAGTCTAACATGACGCGATACCAAACGCCCGTCTAACATGACGTGATACCAAACGCCCGTCTAACATGACACCAAACGCCCGTCTAACATGACGCGATACCAAACGCCCGTCTAACATGACGCGACACCAAACGCCCGTCTAACATGACGCGATACCAAACGCCCGTCTAACATGACGCGACACCAAACGCCCGTCTAACATGACGCGATACCAAACGCCCGTCTAACATGACGCGATACCAAACGCCCGTCTAACATGACACCAAACGCCCGTCTAACATGACGCGACACCAAACGCCCGTCTAACATGACGCGATACCAAACGCCCGTCTAACATGACGCGATACCAAACGCCCGTCTAACATGACGCGACACCAAACGCCCGTCTAACATGACGTGACACCAAACGCCCGTCTAACATGACGCGACACCAAACGCCCGTCTAACATGACACCAAACGCCCGTCTAACATGACGCGACACCAAACGCCCGTCTAACATGACGCGATACCAAACGCCCGTCTAACATGACGCGATACCAAACGCCCGTCTAACATGACGCGATACCAAACGCCCGTCTAACACGACGCGACACCAAACGCCCGTCTAACATGACGCGACACCAAACGCCCGTCTAACATGACGCGATACCAAACGCCCGTCTAACATGACGCGATACCAAACGCCCGTCTAACATGACGCGATACCAAACGCCCGTCTAACATGATGTGATACCAAACGCCCGTCTAACATGACGCGATACCAAACGCCCGTCTAACATGACGCGATACCAAACGCCCGTCTAACATGATGTGATACCAAACGCCCGTCTAACATGACGCGATGCCAAACGCCCGTCTAACATGACGCGACACCAAACGCCCGTCTAACATGACGCGATACCAAACGCCCGTCTAACATGACGCGATACCAAACGCCCGTCTAACATGACGCGATACCAAACGCCCGTCTAACATGATGTGATACCAAACGCCCGTCTAACATGACGCGACACCAAACGCCCGTCTAACATGACGCGATACCAAACGCCCGTCTAACATGACGCGACACCAAACGCCCGTCTAACATGACGCGATATCAAACGCCCGTCTAACATGACGCGATACCAAACGCCCGTCTAACATGACGCGATACCAAACGCCCGTCTAACATGATGCGACACCAAACGCCCGTCTAACATGACACCAAACGCCCGTCTAACATGACGCGATACCAAACGCCCGTCTAACATGACGCGATACCAAACGCCCGTCTAACATGATGCGACACCAAACGCCCGTCTAACATGACACCAAACGCCCGTCTAACATGACGCGATACCAAAAGCCCGTCTAACATGACGCGATACCAAACGCCCGTCTAACATGACACGATACCAAACGGCCCTCTAACATGACGCCAAACGCCCGTCTAACATGACGCGATACCAAACGCCCCTCTAACATGACGCGATACCAAACGCCCGTCTAACATGACGCGACACCAAACGCCCGTCTAACATGACGCGACACCAAACGCCCGTCTAACATGACACGATACCACACGGCCCTCTAACATGACGCCAAACGCCCGTCTAACATGACGCGATACCAAACGCCCCTCTAACATGACGCGATACCAAACGCCCGTCTAACATGACGCGATACCAAACGCCCGTCTAACATGACACCAAACGCCCGTCTAACATGACGCGACACCAAACGCCCGTCTAACATGACGCGATGCCAAACGCCCTCTAACGTGACGCGACGCCAAACGCCCGTCTAACATGACGCGATACCAAACGCCCTCTAACATGACGCGATACCAAACGCCCGTCTAACATGACGCGATACCAAACGCCCGTCTAACATGACGTGATACCAAACGCCCGTCTAACATGACGCGACACCAAACGCCCGTCTAACATGACGCGATACCAAACGCCCGTCTAACATGACGCGATACCAAACGCCCGTCTAACATGACGTGACACCAAACGCCCGTCTAACATGACGCGATACCAAACGCCCTCTAACATGACGCGATACCAAACGCCCTCTAACATGACGCGATACCAAACGCCCATCTAACATGACGCGATACCAAACGCCCGTCTAACATGACGCGATACCAAACGCCCTCTAACATGACGCGATACCAAACGCCCATCTAACATGACGCGATACCAAACGCCCGTCTAACATGACGCGACACCAAACGCCCGTCTAACATGACGCGATACCAAACGCCCGTCTAACATGACGCGATACCAAACGCCCGTCTAACATGACGTGACACCAAACGCCCGTCTAACATGACGCGATACCAAACGCCCTCTAACATGACGCGATACCAAACGCCCTCTAACATGACGCGATACCAAACGCCCGTCTAACATGACGTTATACCAAACGCCCGTCTAACATGACGTTATACCAAACGCCCGTCTAACATGACGTGATACCAAACGCCCGTCTAACATGACACCAAACGCCCGTCTAACATGACGCGACACCAAACGCCCGTCTAACATGACGTGATACCAAACGCCCGTCTAACATGACACCAAACGCCCGTCTAACATGACGCGACACCAAACGCCCGTCTAACACGACGCGATACCAAACGCCCGTCTAACATGACGCGATACCAAACGCCCGTCTAACATGACGCGATACCAAACGCCCGTCTAACATGACACCAAACGCCCGTCTAACATGACGCGACACCAAACGCCCGTCTAACATGACGTGATACCAAACGCCAGTCTAACATGACGCGATACCAAACGCCCGTCTAACATGACGTGATACCAAACGCCCGTCTAACATGACACCAAACGCCCGTCTAACATGACGCGATACCAAACGCCCGTCTAACATGACGCGACACCAAACGCCCGTCTAACATGACGCGATACCAAACGCCCGTCTAACATGACGCGACACCAAACGCCCGTCTAACATGACGCGATACCAAACGCCCGTCTAACATGACGCGATACCAAACGCCCGTCTAACATGACACCAAACGCCCGTCTAACATGACGCGACACCAAACGCCCGTCTAACATGACGCGATACCAAACGCCCGTCTAACATGACGCGATACCAAACGCCCGTCTAACATGACGCGACACCAAACGCCCGTCTAACATGACGTGACACCAAACGCCCGTCTAACATGACGCGACACCAAACGCCCGTCTAACATGACACCAAACGCCCGTCTAACATGACGCGACACCAAACGCCCGTCTAACATGACGCGATACCAAACGCCCGTCTAACATGACGCGATACCAAACGCCCGTCTAACATGACGTGATACCAAACGCCCGTCTAACATGACGCGACACCAAACGCCCGTCTAACATGACGCGATACCAAACGCCCGTCTAACATGACGCGATACCAAACGCCCGTCTAACATGACGTGACACCAAACGCCCGTCTAACATGACGCGATACCAAACGCCCTCTAACATGACGCGATACCAAACGCCCTCTAACATGACGCGATACCAAACGCCCATCTAACATGACGCGATACCAAACGCCCGTCTAACATGACGCGATACCAAACGCCCTCTAACGTGACGCGACGCCAAACGCCCGTCTAACATGACGCGATACCAAACGCCCTCTAACATGACGCGATACCAAACGCCCGTCTAACATGACGCGATACCAAACGCCCGTCTAACATGACGTGATACCAAACGCCCGTCTAACATGACGCGACACCAAACGCCCGTCTAACATGACGCGATACCAAACGCCCGTCTAACATGACGCGATACCAAACGCCCGTCTAACATGACGTGACACCAAACGCCCGTCTAACATGACGCGATACCAAACGCCCTCTAACATGACGCGATACCAAACGCCCTCTAACATGACGCGATACCAAACGCCCGTCTAACATGACGTTATACCAAACGCCCGTCTAACATGACGTTATACCAAACGCCCGTCTAACATGACGTGATACCAAACGCCCGTCTAACATGACACCAAACGCCCGTCTAACATGACGCGACACCAAACGCCCGTCTAACATGACGTGATACCAAACGCCCGTCTAACATGACACCAAACGCCCGTCTAACATGACGCGACACCAAACGCCCGTCTAACACGACGCGATACCAAACGCCCGTCTAACATGACGCGATACCAAACGCCCGTCTAACATGACGCGATACCAAACGCCCGTCTAACATGACACCAAACGCCCGTCTAACATGACGCGACACCAAACGCCCGTCTAACATGACGTGATACCAAACGCCAGTCTAACATGACGCGATACCAAACGCCCGTCTAACATGACGTGATACCAAACGCCCGTCTAACATGACACCAAACGCCCGTCTAACATGACGCGATACCAAACGCCCGTCTAACATGACGCGACACCAAACGCCCGTCTAACATGACGCGATACCAAACGCCCGTCTAACATGACGCGACACCAAACGCCCGTCTAACATGACGCGATACCAAACGCCCGTCTAACATGACGCGATACCAAACGCCCGTCTAACATGACACCAAACGCCCGTCTAACATGACGCGACACCAAACGCCCGTCTAACATGACGCGATACCAAACGCCCGTCTAACATGACGCGATACCAAACGCCCGTCTAACATGACGCGACACCAAACGCCCGTCTAACATGACGTGACACCAAACGCCCGTCTAACATGACGCGACACCAAACGCCCGTCTAACATGACACCAAACGCCCGTCTAACATGACGCGACACCAAACGCCCGTCTAACATGACGCGATACCAAACGCCCGTCTAACATGACGCGATACCAAACGCCCGTCTAACATGACGCGATACCAAACGCCCGTCTAACACGACGCGACACCAAACGCCCGTCTAACATGACGCGACACCAAACGCCCGTCTAACATGACGCGATACCAAACGCCCGTCTAACATGACGCGATACCAAACGCCCGTCTAACATGACGCGATACCAAACGCCCGTCTAACATGATGTGATACCAAACGCCCGTCTAACATGACGCGATACCAAACGCCCGTCTAACATGACGCGATACCAAACGCCCGTCTAACATGATGTGATACCAAACGCCCGTCTAACATGACGCGATGCCAAACGCCCGTCTAACATGACGCGACACCAAACGCCCGTCTAACATGACGCGATACCAAACGCCCGTCTAACATGACGCGATACCAAACGCCCGTCTAACATGACGCGATACCAAACGCCCGTCTAACATGATGCGACACCAAACGCCCGTCTAACATGACACCAAACGCCCGTCTAACATGACGCGATACCAAACGCCCGTCTAACATGACGCGATACCAAACGCCCGTCTAACATGATGCGACACCAAACGCCCGTCTAACATGACACCAAACGCCCGTCTAACATGACGCGATACCAAACGCCCGTCTAACATGACGCGATACCAAACGCCCGTCTAACATGACACGATACCAAACGGCCCTCTAACATGACGCCAAACGCCCGTCTAACATGACGCGATACCAAACGCCCCTCTAACATGACGCGATACCAAACGCCCGTCTAACATGACGCGATACCAAACGCCCGTCTAACATGACGCGATACCAAACGCCCTCTAACATGACGCGATACCAAACGCCCATCTAACATGACGCGACACCAAACGCCCGTCTAACATGACGCGATGCCAAACGCCCTCTAACATGACGCGATACCAAACGCCCATCTAACATGACGTGATACCAAACGCCCGTCTAACATGACACCAAACGCCCGTCTAACATGACACCAAACGCCCGTCTAACATGACACCAAACGCCCGTCTAACATGACGCGATACCAAACGCCCGTCTAACATGACGCGACACCAAACGCCCGTCTAACATGACGCGATACCAAACGCCCCTCTAACATGACGTGATACCAAACGCCCGTCTAACATGACACCAAACGCCCGTCTAACATGACGCGACACCAAACGCCCGTCTAACATGACGCGATACCAAACGGCCCTCTAACATGACGCGATACCAAACGCCCGTCTAACATGACGCGATGCCAAACGCCCGTCTAACATGACGCGATACCAAACGCCCGTCTAACATGACGCGATACCAAACGCCCTCTAACACGACGCGATACCAAACGCCCTCTAACATGATGCGACACCAAACGCCCGTCTAACATGACACCAAACGCCCGTCTAACATGACGCGATACCAAACGCCCGTCTAACATGACGCGATACCAAACGCCCGTCTAACATGACGCGATACCAAACGCCCGTCTAACATGACGCGATGCCAAACGCCCGTCTAACATGACGCGACACCAAACGCCCGTCTAACATGACGCGATACCAAACGCCCGTCTAACATGACGCGACACCAAACGCCCGTCTAACATGACACGATACCAAACGGCCCTCTAACATGACGCCAAACGCCCGTCTAACATGACACGATACCAAACGGCCCTCTAACATGACGCCAAACGCCCGTCTAACATGACGCGATACCAAACGCCCCTCTAACATGACGCGATACCAAACGCCCGTCTAACATGACGCGATACCAAACGCCCGTCTAACACGACGCGACACCAAACGCCCGTCTAACATGACGCGACACCAAACGCCCGTCTAACATGACGCGATACCAAACGCCCGTCTAACATGACGCGATACCAAACGCCCGTCTAACATGACGCGATACCAAACGCCCGTCTAACATGATGTGATACCAAACGCCCGTCTAACATGACGCGATACCAAACGCCCGTCTAACATGACGCGATACCAAACGCCCGTCTAACATGATGTGATACCAAACGCCCGTCTAACATGACGCGATACCAAACGCCCGTCTAACACGACGCGATGCCAAACGCCCGTCTAACATGACGCGACACCAAACGCCCGTCTAACATGACGCGATACCAAACGCCCGTCTAACATGACGCGATACCAAACGCCCGTCTAACATGACGCGATACCAAACGCCCGTCTAACATGATGTGATACCAAACGCCCGTCTAACATGACGCGACACCAAACGCCCGTCTAACATGACGCGATACCAAACGCCCGTCTAACATGACGCGACACCAAACGCCCGTCTAACATGACGCGATATCAAACGCCCGTCTAACATGACGCGATACCAAACGCCCGTCTAACATGACGCGATACCAAACGCCCGTCTAACATGATGCGACACCAAACGCCCGTCTAACATGACACCAAACGCCCGTCTAACATGACGCGATACCAAACGCCCGTCTAACATGACGCGATACCAAACGCCCGTCTAACATGATGCGACACCAAACGCCCGTCTAACATGACACCAAAAACCCGTCTAACATGACGCGATACCAAACGCCCGTCTAACATGACGCGATACCAAACGCCCGTCTAACATGACACGATACCAAACGGCCCTCTAACATGACGCCAAACGCCCGTCTAACATGACGCGATACCAAACGCCCCTCTAACATGACGCGATACCAAACGCCCGTCTAACATGACGCGATACCAAACGCCCGTCTAACATGACGCGATACCAAACGCCCTCTAACATGACGCGATACCAAACGCCCATCTAACATGACGCGACACCAAACGCCCGTCTAACATGACGCGATGCCAAACGCCCTCTAACATGACGCGATACCAAACGCCCATCTAACATGACGTGATACCAAACGCCCGTCTAACATGACACCAAACGCCCGTCTAACATGACACCAAACGCCCGTCTAACATGACACCAAACGCCCGTCTAACATGACGCGATACCAAACGCCCGTCTAACATGACGCGACACCAAACGCCCGTCTAACATGACGCGATACCAAACGCCCCTCTAACATGACGTGATACCAAACGCCCGTCTAACATGACACCAAACGCCCGTCTAACATGACGCGACACCAAACGCCCGTCTAACATGACGCGATACCAAACGCCCGTCTAACATGACGCGATACCAAACGCCCGTCTAACATGACGCGATGCCAAACGCCCGTCTAACATGACGCGATACCAAACGCCCGTCTAACATGACGCGATACCAAACGCCCTCTAACACGACGCGATACCAAACGCCCTCTAACATGATGCGACACCAAACGCCCGTCTAACATGACACCAAACGCCCGTCTAACATGACGCGATACCAAACGCCCGTCTAACATGACGCGATACCAAACGCCCGTCTAACATGACGCGATACCAAACGCCCGTCTAACATGACGCGATGCCAAACGCCCGTCTAACATGACGCGACACCAAACGCCCGTCTAACATGACGCGATACCAAACGCCCGTCTAACATGACGCGACACCAAACGCCCGTCTAACATGACACGATACCAAACGGCCCTCTAACATGACGCCAAACGCCCGTCTAACATGACACGATACCAAACGGCCCTCTAACATGACGCCAAACGCCCGTCTAACATGACGCGATACCAAACGCCCCTCTAACATGACGCGATACCAAACGCCCGTCTAACATGACGCGATACCAAACGCCCGTCTAACATGACGCGATACCAAACGCCCGTCTAACATGACGCGATACCAAACGCCCATCTAACATGACGCGATACCAAACGCCCGTCTAACATGACGCGATGCCAAACGCCCTCTAACATGACGCGATACCAAACGCCCGTCTAACATGACGCGATACCAAACGCCCGTCTAACATGACGCGACACCAAACGCCCGTCTAACATGACGCGATGCCAAACGCCCTCTAACATGATGCGACACCAAACGCCCGTCTAACATGACACCAAACGCCCGTCTAACATGACGCGATACCAAACGCCCGTCTAACATGACGCGATACCAAACGCCCGTCTAACATGACGCGATACCAAACGCCCGTCTAACATGACGCGATGCCAAACGCCCGTCTAACATGACGCGACACCAAACGCCCGTCTAACATGACGCGATGCCAAACGCCCGTCTAACATGACGCGACACCAAACGCCCGTCTAACATGACGCGACACCAAACGCCCGTCTAACATGACGCGATACCAAACGCCCGTCTAACATGACGCGACACCAAACGCCCGTCTAACATGACACGATACCAAACGGCCCTCTAACATGACGCCAAACGCCCGTCTAACATGACACGATACCAAACGGCCCTCTAACATGACGCCAAACGCCCGTCTAACATGACGCGATACCAAACGCCCCTCTAACATGACGCGATACCAAACGCCCGTCTAACATGACGCGATACCAAACGCCCGTCTAACACGACGCGACACCAAACGCCCGTCTAACATGACGCGACACCAAACGCCCGTCTAACATGACGCGATACCAAACGCCCGTCTAACATGACGCGATACCAAACGCCCGTCTAACATGACGCGATACCAAACGCCCGTCTAACATGATGTGATACCAAACGCCCGTCTAACATGACGCGATACCAAACGCCCGTCTAACATGACGCGATACCAAACGCCCGTCTAACATGATGTGATACCAAACGCCCGTCTAACATGACGCGATACCAAACGCCCGTCTAACACGACGCGATGCCAAACGCCCGTCTAACATGACGCGACACCAAACGCCCGTCTAACATGACGCGATACCAAACGCCCGTCTAACATGACGCGATACCAAACGCCCGTCTAACATGACGCGATACCAAACGCCCGTCTAACATGATGTGATACCAAACGCCCGTCTAACATGACGCGACACCAAACGCCCGTCTAACATGACGCGATACCAAACGCCCGTCTAACATGACGCGACACCAAACGCCCGTCTAACATGACGCGATATCAAACGCCCGTCTAACATGACGCGATACCAAACGCCCGTCTAACATGACGCGATACCAAACGCCCGTCTAACATGATGCGACACCAAACGCCCGTCTAACATGACACCAAACGCCCGTCTAACATGACGCGATACCAAACGCCCGTCTAACATGACGCGATACCAAACGCCCGTCTAACATGATGCGACACCAAACGCCCGTCTAACATGACACCAAAAACCCGTCTAACATGACGCGATACCAAACGCCCGTCTAACATGACGCGATACCAAACGCCCGTCTAACATGACACGATACCAAACGGCCCTCTAACATGACGCCAAACGCCCGTCTAACATGACGCGATACCAAACGCCCCTCTAACATGACGCGATACCAAACGCCCGTCTAACATGACGCGATACCAAACGCCCGTCTAACATGACGCGATACCAAACGCCCTCTAACATGACGCGATACCAAACGCCCATCTAACATGACGCGACACCAAACGCCCGTCTAACATGACGCGATGCCAAACGCCCTCTAACATGACGCGATACCAAACGCCCATCTAACATGACGTGATACCAAACGCCCGTCTAACATGACACCAAACGCCCGTCTAACATGACACCAAACGCCCGTCTAACATGACACCAAACGCCCGTCTAACATGACGCGATACCAAACGCCCGTCTAACATGACGCGACACCAAACGCCCGTCTAACATGACGCGATACCAAACGCCCCTCTAACATGACGTGATACCAAACGCCCGTCTAACATGACACCAAACGCCCGTCTAACATGACGCGACACCAAACGCCCGTCTAACATGACGCGATACCAAACGCCCGTCTAACATGACGCGATACCAAACGCCCGTCTAACATGACGCGATGCCAAACGCCCGTCTAACATGACGCGATACCAAACGCCCGTCTAACATGACGCGATACCAAACGCCCTCTAACACGACGCGATACCAAACGCCCTCTAACATGATGCGACACCAAACGCCCGTCTAACATGACACCAAACGCCCGTCTAACATGACGCGATACCAAACGCCCGTCTAACATGACGCGATACCAAACGCCCGTCTAACATGACGCGATACCAAACGCCCGTCTAACATGACGCGATGCCAAACGCCCGTCTAACATGACGCGACACCAAACGCCCGTCTAACATGACGCGATACCAAACGCCCGTCTAACATGACGCGACACCAAACGCCCGTCTAACATGACACGATACCAAACGGCCCTCTAACATGACGCCAAACGCCCGTCTAACATGACACGATACCAAACGGCCCTCTAACATGACGCCAAACGCCCGTCTAACATGACGCGATACCAAACGCCCCTCTAACATGACGCGATACCAAACGCCCGTCTAACATGACGCGATACCAAACGCCCGTCTAACATGACGCGATACCAAACGCCCGTCTAACATGACGCGATACCAAACGCCCATCTAACATGACGCGATACCAAACGCCCGTCTAACATGACGCGATGCCAAACGCCCTCTAACATGACGCGATACCAAACGCCCGTCTAACATGACGCGATACCAAACGCCCGTCTAACATGACGCGACACCAAACGCCCGTCTAACATGACGCGATGCCAAACGCCCTCTAACATGACGCGATACCAAACGCCCATCTAACATGACGCGACACCAAACGCCCGTCTAACATGATGTGATACCAAACGCCCCTCTAACATGACGTGATACCAAACGCCCGTCTAACATGATGTGATACCAAACGCCCGTCTAACATGACGCGATGCCAAACGCCCGTCTAACATGACGCGATACCAAACGCCCGTCTAACATGACGCGATGCCAAACGCCCGTCTAACATGATGTGATACCAAACGCCCGTCTAACATGATGTGATACCAAACGCCCGTCTAACATGATGTGATACCAAACGCCCGTCTAACATGATGTGATACCAAACGCCCGTCTAACATGATGTGATACCAAACGCCCGTCTAACATGATGTGATACCAAACGCCCGTCTAACATGACGCGATGCCAAACGCCCGTCTAACATGATGTGATACCAAACGCCCGTCTAACATGACGCGATACCAAACGCCCCTCTAACATGACGTGATACCAAACGCCCGTCTAACATGACACGATACCAAACGCCCGTCTAACATGACGCGATACCAAACGCCCGTCTAACATGACGCGATACCAAACGCCCGTCTAACATGACGCGATACCAAACGCCCGTCTAACATGACGCGATACCAAACGCCCGTCTAACATGATGTGATACCAAACGCCCGTCTAACATGATGTGATACCAAACGCCCGTCTAACATGACACGATACCAAACGCCGGTCTAACATGACACCAAACGCCCGTCTAACATGACGCGATACCAAACGCCCGTCTAACATGACGCGATACCAAACGCCCGTCTAACATGACGCGATACCAAACGACCTCTAACATGACGCGATACCAAACGCCCGTCTAACATGACGTGATACCAAACGCCCGTCTAACATGACGCGATACCAAACGCCCGTCTAACATGAAGCGATGCCAAACGCCCGTCTAACATGACGCGATACCAAACGCCCGTCTAACATGACGTGACACCACACGCCCGTCTAACACGACGCGACACCAAACGCCCGTCTAACATGACGCGATACCAAACGCCTGTCTAACATGACGCGATACCAAACGCCTGTCTAACATGACACCAAACGCCCTCTAACATGACGCGATACCAAACGCCTGTCTAACATGACACCAAACGCCCTCTAACATGACGCGATACCAAACGCCTGTCTAACATGACACCAAACGCCCGTCTAACATGACGCGATACCAAACGCCTGTCTAACATGACACCAAACGCCCTCTAACATGACGCGATACCAAACGCCTGTCTAACATGACACCAAACGCCCGTCTAACATGACGTGACACCAAACGCCCGTCTAACATGACGCGATACCAAACGCCCGTCTAACATGACGCGATACCAAACGCCCGTCTAACATGACGCGACACCAAACGCCCGTCTAACATGACGCGACACCAAACGCCCGTCTAACATGACGCGATGCCAAACGCCCTCTAACATGACGCGATACCAAACGCCCATCTAACATGACGTGATACCAAACGCCCGTCTAACATGACACCAAACGCCCGTCTAACATGACACCAAACGCCCGTCTAACATGACACCAAACGCCCGTCTAACATGACGCGATACCAAACGCCCGTCTAACATGACGCGACACCAAACGCCCGTCTAACATGACGCGATACCAAACGCCCCTCTAACACGACGTGATACCAAACGCCCGTCTAACATGACACCAAACGCCCGTCTAACATGACGCGACACCAAACGCCCGTCTAACATGACGCGATACCAAACGCCCGTCTAACATGACACCAAACGCCCGTCTAACATGACACCAAACGCCCGTCTAACATGACGCGATACCAAACGCCCGTCTAACATGACGCGACACCAAACGCCCGTCTAACATGACGCGATACCAAACGCCCCTCTAACATGACGTGATACCAAACGCCCGTCTAACATGACACCAAACGCCCGTCGAACATGACGCGACACCAAACGCCCGTCTAACATGACGCGATACCAAACGCCCGTCTAACATGACGCGATACCAAACGCCCGTCTAACATGACGCGATGCCAAACGCCCGTCTAACATGACGCGATACCAAACGCCCGTCTAACATGACGCGATACCAAACGCCCGTCTAACATGACGCGATACCAAACGCCCGTCTAACATGACGCGACACCAAACGCCCGTCTAACACAACGCGATACCAAACGCCCCTCAAACAAACGCGACACCAAACGCCCGTCTAACATGACGCGACACCAAACGCCCGTCTAACATGACGCGATACCAAACGCCCGTCTAACATGACGCGACACCAAACGCCCGTCTAACATGACGCGACACCAAACGCCCGTCTAACATGACGCGACACCAAACGCCCGTCTAACATGACGCGATACCAAACGCCCGTCTAACATGACGCGACACCAAACGCCCGTCTAACATGACGCGAAACCAAACGCCCGTCTAACATGACGCGATACCAAACGCCTGTCTAACATGACACCAAACGCCCTCTAACATGACGCGATACCAAACGCCTGTCTAACATGACACCAAACGCCCTCTAACATGACGCGATACCAAACGCCTGTCTAACATGACACCAAACGCCCGTCTAACATGACGCGATACCAAACGCCTGTCTAACATGACACCAAACGCCCTCTAACATGACGCGATACCAAACGCCTGTCTAACATGACACCAAACGCCCGTCTAACATGACGTGACACCAAACGCCCGTCTAACATGACGCGATACCAAACGCCCGTCTAACATGACGCGATACCAAACGCCCGTCTAACATGACGCGACACCAAACGCCCGTCTAACATGACGCGACACCAAACGCCCGTCTAACATGACGCGATGCCAAACGCCCTCTAACATGACGCGATACCAAACGCCCATCTAACATGACGTGATACCAAACGCCCGTCTAACATGACACCAAACGCCCGTCTAACATGACACCAAACGCCCGTCTAACATGACACCAAACGCCCGTCTAACATGACGCGATACCAAACGCCCGTCTAACATGACGCGACACCAAACGCCCGTCTAACATGACGCGATACCAAACGCCCCTCTAACACGACGTGATACCAAACGCCCGTCTAACATGACACCAAACGCCCGTCTAACATGACGCGACACCAAACGCCCGTCTAACATGACGCGATACCAAACGCCCGTCTAACATGACACCAAACGCCCGTCTAACATGACACCAAACGCCCGTCTAACATGACGCGATACCAAACGCCCGTCTAACATGACGCGACACCAAACGCCCGTCTAACATGACGCGATACCAAACGCCCCTCTAACATGACGTGATACCAAACGCCCGTCTAACATGACACCAAACGCCCGTCGAACATGACGCGACACCAAACGCCCGTCTAACATGACGCGATACCAAACGCCCGTCTAACATGACGCGATACCAAACGCCCGTCTAACATGACGCGATGCCAAACGCCCGTCTAACATGACGCGATACCAAACGCCCGTCTAACATGACGCGATACCAAACGCCCGTCTAACATGACGCGATACCAAACGCCCGTCTAACATGACGCGACACCAAACGCCCGTCTAACACAACGCGATACCAAACGCCCCTCAAACAAACGCGACACCAAACGCCCGTCTAACATGACGCGACACCAAACGCCCGTCTAACATGACGCGATACCAAACGCCCGTCTAACATGACGCGACACCAAACGCCCGTCTAACATGACGCGACACCAAACGCCCGTCTAACATGACGCGACACCAAACGCCCGTCTAACATGACACGATACCACACGGCCCTCTAACATGACGCCAAACGCCCGTCTAACATGACGCGATACCAAACGCCCCTCTAACATGACGCGATACCAAACGCCCGTCTAACATGACGCGATACCAAACGCCCGTCTAACATGACACCAAACGCCCGTCTAACATGACGCGACACCAAACGCCCGTCTAACATGACGCGATGCCAAACGCCCTCTAACGTGACGCGACGCCAAACGCCCGTCTAACATGACGCGATACCAAACGCCCTCTAACATGACGCGATACCAAACGCCCGTCTAACATGACGCGATACCAAACGCCCGTCTAACATGACGTGATACCAAACGCCCGTCTAACATGACGCGACACCAAACGCCCGTCTAACATGACGCGATACCAAACGCCCGTCTAACATGACGCGATACCAAACGCCCGTCTAACATGACGTGACACCAAACGCCCGTCTAACATGACGCGATACCAAACGCCCTCTAACATGACGCGATACCAAACGCCCTCTAACATGACGCGATACCAAACGCCCATCTAACATGACGCGATACCAAACGCCCGTCTAACATGACGCGATACCAAACGCCCTCTAACATGACGCGATACCAAACGCCCATCTAACATGACGCGATACCAAACGCCCGTCTAACATGACGCGACACCAAACGCCCGTCTAACATGACGCGATACCAAACGCCCGTCTAACATGACGCGATACCAAACGCCCGTCTAACATGACGTGACACCAAACGCCCGTCTAACATGACGCGATACCAAACGCCCTCTAACATGACGCGATACCAAACGCCCTCTAACATGACGCGATACCAAACGCCCGTCTAACATGACGTTATACCAAACGCCCGTCTAACATGACGTTATACCAAACGCCCGTCTAACATGACGTGATACCAAACGCCCGTCTAACATGACACCAAACGCCCGTCTAACATGACGCGACACCAAACGCCCGTCTAACATGACGTGATACCAAACGCCCGTCTAACATGACACCAAACGCCCGTCTAACATGACGCGACACCAAACGCCCGTCTAACACGACGCGATACCAAACGCCCGTCTAACATGACGCGATACCAAACGCCCGTCTAACATGACGCGATACCAAACGCCCGTCTAACATGACACCAAACGCCCGTCTAACATGACGCGACACCAAACGCCCGTCTAACATGACGTGATACCAAACGCCAGTCTAACATGACGCGATACCAAACGCCCGTCTAACATGACGTGATACCAAACGCCCGTCTAACATGACACCAAACGCCCGTCTAACATGACGCGATACCAAACGCCCGTCTAACATGACGCGACACCAAACGCCCGTCTAACATGACGCGATACCAAACGCCCGTCTAACATGACGCGACACCAAACGCCCGTCTAACATGACGCGATACCAAACGCCCGTCTAACATGACGCGATACCAAACGCCCGTCTAACATGACACCAAACGCCCGTCTAACATGACGCGACACCAAACGCCCGTCTAACATGACGCGATACCAAACGCCCGTCTAACATGACGCGATACCAAACGCCCGTCTAACATGACGCGACACCAAACGCCCGTCTAACATGACGTGACACCAAACGCCCGTCTAACATGACGCGACACCAAACGCCCGTCTAACATGACACCAAACGCCCGTCTAACATGACGCGACACCAAACGCCCGTCTAACATGACGCGATACCAAACGCCCGTCTAACATGACGCGATACCAAACGCCCGTCTAACATGACGTGATACCAAACGCCCGTCTAACATGACGCGACACCAAACGCCCGTCTAACATGACGCGATACCAAACGCCCGTCTAACATGACGCGATACCAAACGCCCGTCTAACATGACGTGACACCAAACGCCCGTCTAACATGACGCGATACCAAACGCCCTCTAACATGACGCGATACCAAACGCCCTCTAACATGACGCGATACCAAACGCCCATCTAACATGACGCGATACCAAACGCCCGTCTAACATGACGCGATACCAAACGCCCTCTAACGTGACGCGACGCCAAACGCCCGTCTAACATGACGCGATACCAAACGCCCTCTAACATGACGCGATACCAAACGCCCGTCTAACATGACGCGATACCAAACGCCCGTCTAACATGACGTGATACCAAACGCCCGTCTAACATGACGCGACACCAAACGCCCGTCTAACATGACGCGATACCAAACGCCCGTCTAACATGACGCGATACCAAACGCCCGTCTAACATGACGTGACACCAAACGCCCGTCTAACATGACGCGATACCAAACGCCCTCTAACATGACGCGATACCAAACGCCCTCTAACATGACGCGATACCAAACGCCCGTCTAACATGACGTTATACCAAACGCCCGTCTAACATGACGTTATACCAAACGCCCGTCTAACATGACGTGATACCAAACGCCCGTCTAACATGACACCAAACGCCCGTCTAACATGACGCGACACCAAACGCCCGTCTAACATGACGTGATACCAAACGCCCGTCTAACATGACACCAAACGCCCGTCTAACATGACGCGACACCAAACGCCCGTCTAACACGACGCGATACCAAACGCCCGTCTAACATGACGCGATACCAAACGCCCGTCTAACATGACGCGATACCAAACGCCCGTCTAACATGACACCAAACGCCCGTCTAACATGACGCGACACCAAACGCCCGTCTAACATGACGTGATACCAAACGCCAGTCTAACATGACGCGATACCAAACGCCCGTCTAACATGACGTGATACCAAACGCCCGTCTAACATGACACCAAACGCCCGTCTAACATGACGCGATACCAAACGCCCGTCTAACATGACGCGACACCAAACGCCCGTCTAACATGACGCGATACCAAACGCCCGTCTAACATGACGCGACACCAAACGCCCGTCTAACATGACGCGATACCAAACGCCCGTCTAACATGACGCGATACCAAACGCCCGTCTAACATGACACCAAACGCCCGTCTAACATGACGCGACACCAAACGCCCGTCTAACATGACGCGATACCAAACGCCCGTCTAACATGACGCGATACCAAACGCCCGTCTAACATGACGCGACACCAAACGCCCGTCTAACATGACGTGACACCAAACGCCCGTCTAACATGACGCGACACCAAACGCCCGTCTAACATGACACCAAACGCCCGTCTAACATGACGCGACACCAAACGCCCGTCTAACATGACGCGATACCAAACGCCCGTCTAACATGACGCGATACCAAACGCCCGTCTAACATGACGCGATACCAAACGCCCGTCTAACACGACGCGACACCAAACGCCCGTCTAACATGACGCGACACCAAACGCCCGTCTAACATGACGCGATACCAAACGCCCGTCTAACATGACGCGATACCAAACGCCCGTCTAACATGACGCGATACCAAACGCCCGTCTAACATGATGTGATACCAAACGCCCGTCTAACATGACGCGATACCAAACGCCCGTCTAACATGACGCGATACCAAACGCCCGTCTAACATGATGTGATACCAAACGCCCGTCTAACATGACGCGATGCCAAACGCCCGTCTAACATGACGCGACACCAAACGCCCGTCTAACATGACGCGATACCAAACGCCCGTCTAACATGACGCGATACCAAACGCCCGTCTAACATGACGCGATACCAAACGCCCGTCTAACATGATGCGACACCAAACGCCCGTCTAACATGACACCAAACGCCCGTCTAACATGACGCGATACCAAACGCCCGTCTAACATGACGCGATACCAAACGCCCGTCTAACATGATGCGACACCAAACGCCCGTCTAACATGACACCAAACGCCCGTCTAACATGACGCGATACCAAACGCCCGTCTAACATGACGCGATACCAAACGCCCGTCTAACATGACACGATACCAAACGGCCCTCTAACATGACGCCAAACGCCCGTCTAACATGACGCGATACCAAACGCCCCTCTAACATGACGCGATACCAAACGCCCGTCTAACATGACGCGATACCAAACGCCCGTCTAACATGACGCGATACCAAACGCCCTCTAACATGACGCGATACCAAACGCCCATCTAACATGACGCGACACCAAACGCCCGTCTAACATGACGCGATGCCAAACGCCCTCTAACATGACGCGATACCAAACGCCCATCTAACATGACGTGATACCAAACGCCCGTCTAACATGACACCAAACGCCCGTCTAACATGACACCAAACGCCCGTCTAACATGACACCAAACGCCCGTCTAACATGACGCGATACCAAACGCCCGTCTAACATGACGCGACACCAAACGCCCGTCTAACATGACGCGATACCAAACGCCCCTCTAACATGACGTGATACCAAACGCCCGTCTAACATGACACCAAACGCCCGTCTAACATGACGCGACACCAAACGCCCGTCTAACATGACGCGATACCAAACGGCCCTCTAACATGACGCGATACCAAACGCCCGTCTAACATGACGCGATGCCAAACGCCCGTCTAACATGACGCGATACCAAACGCCCGTCTAACATGACGCGATACCAAACGCCCTCTAACACGACGCGATACCAAACGCCCTCTAACATGATGCGACACCAAACGCCCGTCTAACATGACACCAAACGCCCGTCTAACATGACGCGATACCAAACGCCCGTCTAACATGACGCGATACCAAACGCCCGTCTAACATGACGCGATACCAAACGCCCGTCTAACATGACGCGATGCCAAACGCCCGTCTAACATGACGCGACACCAAACGCCCGTCTAACATGACGCGATACCAAACGCCCGTCTAACATGACGCGACACCAAACGCCCGTCTAACATGACACGATACCAAACGGCCCTCTAACATGACGCCAAACGCCCGTCTAACATGACACGATACCAAACGGCCCTCTAACATGACGCCAAACGCCCGTCTAACATGACGCGATACCAAACGCCCCTCTAACATGACGCGATACCAAACGCCCGTCTAACATGACGCGATACCAAACGCCCGTCTAACACGACGCGACACCAAACGCCCGTCTAACATGACGCGACACCAAACGCCCGTCTAACATGACGCGATACCAAACGCCCGTCTAACATGACGCGATACCAAACGCCCGTCTAACATGACGCAATACCAAACGCCCGTCTAACATGACGCGATACCAAACGCCCGTCTAACATGACGCGATACCAAACGCCCGTCTAACATGACGCGATACCAAACGCCCGTCTAACATGACGCGATACCAAACGCCCGTCTAACATGACGCGATGCCAAACGCCCGTCTAACATGACGCGATACCAAACGCCCGTCTAACATGACGCGATACCAAACGCCCTCTAACACGACGCGATACCAAACGCCCTCTAACATGATGCGACACCAAACGCCCGTCTAACATGACACCAAACGCCCGTCTAACATGACGCGATACCAAACGCCCGTCTAACATGACGCGATACCAAACGCCCGTCTAACATGACGCGATACCAAACGCCCGTCTAACATGACGCGATGCCAAACGCCCGTCTAACATGACGCGACACCAAACGCCCGTCTAACATGACGCGATACCAAACGCCCGTCTAACATGACGCGACACCAAACGCCCGTCTAACATGACACGATACCAAACGGCCCTCTAACATGACGCCAAACGCCCGTCTAACATGACACGATACCAAACGGCCCTCTAACATGACGCCAAACGCCCGTCTAACATGACGCGATACCAAACGCCCCTCTAACATGACGCGATACCAAACGCCCGTCTAACATGACGCGATACCAAACGCCCGTCTAACACGACGCGACACCAAACGCCCGTCTAACATGACGCGACACCAAACGCCCGTCTAACATGACGCGATACCAAACGCCCGTCTAACATGACGCGATACCAAACGCCCGTCTAACATGACGCGATACCAAACGCCCGTCTAACATGATGTGATACCAAACGCCCGTCTAACATGACGCGATACCAAACGCCCGTCTAACATGACGCGATACCAAACGCCCGTCTAACATGATGTGATACCAAACGCCCGTCTAACATGACGCGATACCAAACGCCCGTCTAACACGACGCGATGCCAAACGCCCGTCTAACATGACGCGACACCAAACGCCCGTCTAACATGACGCGATACCAAACGCCCGTCTAACATGACGCGATACCAAACGCCCGTCTAACATGACGCGATACCAAACGCCCGTCTAACATGATGTGATACCAAACGCCCGTCTAACATGACGCGACACCAAACGCCCGTCTAACATGACGCGATACCAAACGCCCGTCTAACATGACGCGACACCAAACGCCCGTCTAACATGACGCGATATCAAACGCCCGTCTAACATGACGCGATACCAAACGCCCGTCTAACATGACGCGATACCAAACGCCCGTCTAACATGATGCGACACCAAACGCCCGTCTAACATGACACCAAACGCCCGTCTAACATGACGCGATACCAAACGCCCGTCTAACATGACGCGATACCAAACGCCCGTCTAACATGATGCGACACCAAACGCCCGTCTAACATGACACCAAAAACCCGTCTAACATGACGCGATACCAAACGCCCGTCTAACATGACGCGATACCAAACGCCCGTCTAACATGACACGATACCAAACGGCCCTCTAACATGACGCCAAACGCCCGTCTAACATGACGCGATACCAAACGCCCCTCTAACATGACGCGATACCAAACGCCCGTCTAACATGACGCGATACCAAACGCCCGTCTAACATGACGCGATACCAAACGCCCTCTAACATGACGCGATACCAAACGCCCATCTAACATGACGCGACACCAAACGCCCGTCTAACATGACGCGATGCCAAACGCCCTCTAACATGACGCGATACCAAACGCCCATCTAACATGACGTGATACCAAACGCCCGTCTAACATGACACCAAACGCCCGTCTAACATGACACCAAACGCCCGTCTAACATGACACCAAACGCCCGTCTAACATGACGCGATACCAAACGCCCGTCTAACATGACGCGACACCAAACGCCCGTCTAACATGACGCGATACCAAACGCCCCTCTAACATGACGTGATACCAAACGCCCGTCTAACATGACACCAAACGCCCGTCTAACATGACGCGACACCAAACGCCCGTCTAACATGACGCGATACCAAACGCCCGTCTAACATGACGCGATACCAAACGCCCGTCTAACATGACGCGATGCCAAACGCCCGTCTAACATGACGCGATACCAAACGCCCGTCTAACATGACGCGATACCAAACGCCCTCTAACACGACGCGATACCAAACGCCCTCTAACATGATGCGACACCAAACGCCCGTCTAACATGACACCAAACGCCCGTCTAACATGACGCGATACCAAACGCCCGTCTAACATGACGCGATACCAAACGCCCGTCTAACATGACGCGATACCAAACGCCCGTCTAACATGACGCGATGCCAAACGCCCGTCTAACATGACGCGACACCAAACGCCCGTCTAACATGACGCGATACCAAACGCCCGTCTAACATGACGCGACACCAAACGCCCGTCTAACATGACACGATACCAAACGGCCCTCTAACATGACGCCAAACGCCCGTCTAACATGACACGATACCAAACGGCCCTCTAACATGACGCCAAACGCCCGTCTAACATGACGCGATACCAAACGCCCCTCTAACATGACGCGATACCAAACGCCCGTCTAACATGACGCGATACCAAACGCCCGTCTAACATGACGCGATACCAAACGCCCGTCTAACATGACGCGATACCAAACGCCCATCTAACATGACGCGATACCAAACGCCCGTCTAACATGACGCGATGCCAAACGCCCTCTAACATGACGCGATACCAAACGCCCGTCTAACATGACGCGATACCAAACGCCCGTCTAACATGACGCGACACCAAACGCCCGTCTAACATGACGCGATGCCAAACGCCCTCTAACATGATGCGACACCAAACGCCCGTCTAACATGACACCAAACGCCCGTCTAACATGACGCGATACCAAACGCCCGTCTAACATGACGCGATACCAAACGCCCGTCTAACATGACGCGATACCAAACGCCCGTCTAACATGACGCGATGCCAAACGCCCGTCTAACATGACGCGACACCAAACGCCCGTCTAACATGACGCGATGCCAAACGCCCGTCTAACATGACGCGACACCAAACGCCCGTCTAACATGACGCGACACCAAACGCCCGTCTAACATGACGCGATACCAAACGCCCGTCTAACATGACGCGACACCAAACGCCCGTCTAACATGACACGATACCAAACGGCCCTCTAACATGACGCCAAACGCCCGTCTAACATGACACGATACCAAACGGCCCTCTAACATGACGCCAAACGCCCGTCTAACATGACGCGATACCAAACGCCCCTCTAACATGACGCGATACCAAACGCCCGTCTAACATGACGCGATACCAAACGCCCGTCTAACACGACGCGACACCAAACGCCCGTCTAACATGACGCGACACCAAACGCCCGTCTAACATGACGCGATACCAAACGCCCGTCTAACATGACGCGATACCAAACGCCCGTCTAACATGACGCGATACCAAACGCCCGTCTAACATGATGTGATACCAAACGCCCGTCTAACATGACGCGATACCAAACGCCCGTCTAACATGACGCGATACCAAACGCCCGTCTAACATGATGTGATACCAAACGCCCGTCTAACATGACGCGATACCAAACGCCCGTCTAACACGACGCGATGCCAAACGCCCGTCTAACATGACGCGACACCAAACGCCCGTCTAACATGACGCGATACCAAACGCCCGTCTAACATGACGCGATACCAAACGCCCGTCTAACATGACGCGATACCAAACGCCCGTCTAACATGATGTGATACCAAACGCCCGTCTAACATGACGCGACACCAAACGCCCGTCTAACATGACGCGATACCAAACGCCCGTCTAACATGACGCGACACCAAACGCCCGTCTAACATGACGCGATATCAAACGCCCGTCTAACATGACGCGATACCAAACGCCCGTCTAACATGACGCGATACCAAACGCCCGTCTAACATGATGCGACACCAAACGCCCGTCTAACATGACACCAAACGCCCGTCTAACATGACGCGATACCAAACGCCCGTCTAACATGACGCGATACCAAACGCCCGTCTAACATGATGCGACACCAAACGCCCGTCTAACATGACACCAAAAACCCGTCTAACATGACGCGATACCAAACGCCCGTCTAACATGACGCGATACCAAACGCCCGTCTAACATGACACGATACCAAACGGCCCTCTAACATGACGCCAAACGCCCGTCTAACATGACGCGATACCAAACGCCCCTCTAACATGACGCGATACCAAACGCCCGTCTAACATGACGCGATACCAAACGCCCGTCTAACATGACGCGATACCAAACGCCCTCTAACATGACGCGATACCAAACGCCCATCTAACATGACGCGACACCAAACGCCCGTCTAACATGACGCGATGCCAAACGCCCTCTAACATGACGCGATACCAAACGCCCATCTAACATGACGTGATACCAAACGCCCGTCTAACATGACACCAAACGCCCGTCTAACATGACACCAAACGCCCGTCTAACATGACACCAAACGCCCGTCTAACATGACGCGATACCAAACGCCCGTCTAACATGACGCGACACCAAACGCCCGTCTAACATGACGCGATACCAAACGCCCCTCTAACATGACGTGATACCAAACGCCCGTCTAACATGACACCAAACGCCCGTCTAACATGACGCGACACCAAACGCCCGTCTAACATGACGCGATACCAAACGCCCGTCTAACATGACGCGATACCAAACGCCCGTCTAACATGACGCGATGCCAAACGCCCGTCTAACATGACGCGATACCAAACGCCCGTCTAACATGACGCGATACCAAACGCCCTCTAACACGACGCGATACCAAACGCCCTCTAACATGATGCGACACCAAACGCCCGTCTAACATGACACCAAACGCCCGTCTAACATGACGCGATACCAAACGCCCGTCTAACATGACGCGATACCAAACGCCCGTCTAACATGACGCGATACCAAACGCCCGTCTAACATGACGCGATGCCAAACGCCCGTCTAACATGACGCGACACCAAACGCCCGTCTAACATGACGCGATACCAAACGCCCGTCTAACATGACGCGACACCAAACGCCCGTCTAACATGACACGATACCAAACGGCCCTCTAACATGACGCCAAACGCCCGTCTAACATGACACGATACCAAACGGCCCTCTAACATGACGCCAAACGCCCGTCTAACATGACGCGATACCAAACGCCCCTCTAACATGACGCGATACCAAACGCCCGTCTAACATGACGCGATACCAAACGCCCGTCTAACATGACGCGATACCAAACGCCCGTCTAACATGACGCGATACCAAACGCCCATCTAACATGACGCGATACCAAACGCCCGTCTAACATGACGCGATGCCAAACGCCCTCTAACATGACGCGATACCAAACGCCCGTCTAACATGACGCGATACCAAACGCCCGTCTAACATGACGCGACACCAAACGCCCGTCTAACATGACGCGATGCCAAACGCCCTCTAACATGACGCGATACCAAACGCCCATCTAACATGACGCGACACCAAACGCCCGTCTAACATGATGTGATACCAAACGCCCCTCTAACATGACGTGATACCAAACGCCCGTCTAACATGATGTGATACCAAACGCCCGTCTAACATGACGCGATGCCAAACGCCCGTCTAACATGACGCGATACCAAACGCCCGTCTAACATGACGCGATGCCAAACGCCCGTCTAACATGATGTGATACCAAACGCCCGTCTAACATGATGTGATACCAAACGCCCGTCTAACATGATGTGATACCAAACGCCCGTCTAACATGATGTGATACCAAACGCCCGTCTAACATGATGTGATACCAAACGCCCGTCTAACATGATGTGATACCAAACGCCCGTCTAACATGACGCGATGCCAAACGCCCGTCTAACATGATGTGATACCAAACGCCCGTCTAACATGACGCGATACCAAACGCCCCTCTAACATGACGTGATACCAAACGCCCGTCTAACATGACACGATACCAAACGCCCGTCTAACATGACGCGATACCAAACGCCCGTCTAACATGACGCGATACCAAACGCCCGTCTAACATGACGCGATACCAAACGCCCGTCTAACATGACGCGATACCAAACGCCCGTCTAACATGATGTGATACCAAACGCCCGTCTAACATGATGTGATACCAAACGCCCGTCTAACATGACACGATACCAAACGCCGGTCTAACATGACACCAAACGCCCGTCTAACATGACGCGATACCAAACGCCCGTCTAACATGACGCGATACCAAACGCCCGTCTAACATGACGCGATACCAAACGACCTCTAACATGACGCGATACCAAACGCCCGTCTAACATGACGTGATACCAAACGCCCGTCTAACATGACGCGATACCAAACGCCCGTCTAACATGAAGCGATGCCAAACGCCCGTCTAACATGACGCGATACCAAACGCCCGTCTAACATGACGTGACACCACACGCCCGTCTAACACGACGCGACACCAAACGCCCGTCTAACATGACGCGATACCAAACGCCTGTCTAACATGACGCGATACCAAACGCCTGTCTAACATGACACCAAACGCCCTCTAACATGACGCGATACCAAACGCCTGTCTAACATGACACCAAACGCCCTCTAACATGACGCGATACCAAACGCCTGTCTAACATGACACCAAACGCCCGTCTAACATGACGCGATACCAAACGCCTGTCTAACATGACACCAAACGCCCTCTAACATGACGCGATACCAAACGCCTGTCTAACATGACACCAAACGCCCGTCTAACATGACGTGACACCAAACGCCCGTCTAACATGACGCGATACCAAACGCCCGTCTAACATGACGCGATACCAAACGCCCGTCTAACATGACGCGACACCAAACGCCCGTCTAACATGACGCGACACCAAACGCCCGTCTAACATGACGCGATGCCAAACGCCCTCTAACATGACGCGATACCAAACGCCCATCTAACATGACGTGATACCAAACGCCCGTCTAACATGACACCAAACGCCCGTCTAACATGACACCAAACGCCCGTCTAACATGACACCAAACGCCCGTCTAACATGACGCGATACCAAACGCCCGTCTAACATGACGCGACACCAAACGCCCGTCTAACATGACGCGATACCAAACGCCCCTCTAACACGACGTGATACCAAACGCCCGTCTAACATGACACCAAACGCCCGTCTAACATGACGCGACACCAAACGCCCGTCTAACATGACGCGATACCAAACGCCCGTCTAACATGACACCAAACGCCCGTCTAACATGACACCAAACGCCCGTCTAACATGACGCGATACCAAACGCCCGTCTAACATGACGCGACACCAAACGCCCGTCTAACATGACGCGATACCAAACGCCCCTCTAACATGACGTGATACCAAACGCCCGTCTAACATGACACCAAACGCCCGTCGAACATGACGCGACACCAAACGCCCGTCTAACATGACGCGATACCAAACGCCCGTCTAACATGACGCGATACCAAACGCCCGTCTAACATGACGCGATGCCAAACGCCCGTCTAACATGACGCGATACCAAACGCCCGTCTAACATGACGCGATACCAAACGCCCGTCTAACATGACGCGATACCAAACGCCCGTCTAACATGACGCGACACCAAACGCCCGTCTAACACAACGCGATACCAAACGCCCCTCAAACAAACGCGACACCAAACGCCCGTCTAACATGACGCGACACCAAACGCCCGTCTAACATGACGCGATACCAAACGCCCGTCTAACATGACGCGACACCAAACGCCCGTCTAACATGACGCGACACCAAACGCCCGTCTAACATGACGCGACACCAAACGCCCGTCTAACATGACGCGATACCAAACGCCCGTCTAACATGACGCGACACCAAACGCCCGTCTAACATGACGCGAAACCAAACGCCCGTCTAACATGACGCGATACCAAACGCCTGTCTAACATGACACCAAACGCCCTCTAACATGACGCGATACCAAACGCCTGTCTAACATGACACCAAACGCCCTCTAACATGACGCGATACCAAACGCCTGTCTAACATGACACCAAACGCCCGTCTAACATGACGCGATACCAAACGCCTGTCTAACATGACACCAAACGCCCTCTAACATGACGCGATACCAAACGCCTGTCTAACATGACACCAAACGCCCGTCTAACATGACGTGACACCAAACGCCCGTCTAACATGACGCGATACCAAACGCCCGTCTAACATGACGCGATACCAAACGCCCGTCTAACATGACGCGACACCAAACGCCCGTCTAACATGACGCGACACCAAACGCCCGTCTAACATGACGCGATGCCAAACGCCCTCTAACATGACGCGATACCAAACGCCCATCTAACATGACGTGATACCAAACGCCCGTCTAACATGACACCAAACGCCCGTCTAACATGACACCAAACGCCCGTCTAACATGACACCAAACGCCCGTCTAACATGACGCGATACCAAACGCCCGTCTAACATGACGCGACACCAAACGCCCGTCTAACATGACGCGATACCAAACGCCCCTCTAACACGACGTGATACCAAACGCCCGTCTAACATGACACCAAACGCCCGTCTAACATGACGCGACACCAAACGCCCGTCTAACATGACGCGATACCAAACGCCCGTCTAACATGACACCAAACGCCCGTCTAACATGACACCAAACGCCCGTCTAACATGACGCGATACCAAACGCCCGTCTAACATGACGCGACACCAAACGCCCGTCTAACATGACGCGATACCAAACGCCCCTCTAACATGACGTGATACCAAACGCCCGTCTAACATGACACCAAACGCCCGTCGAACATGACGCGACACCAAACGCCCGTCTAACATGACGCGATACCAAACGCCCGTCTAACATGACGCGATACCAAACGCCCGTCTAACATGACGCGATGCCAAACGCCCGTCTAACATGACGCGATACCAAACGCCCGTCTAACATGACGCGATACCAAACGCCCGTCTAACATGACGCGATACCAAACGCCCGTCTAACATGACGCGACACCAAACGCCAGTCTAACACAACGCGATACCAAACGCCCCTCAAACAAACGCGACACCAAACGCCCGTCTAACATGACGCGACACCAAACGCCCGTCTAACATGACGCGATACCAAACGCCCGTCTAACATGACGCGATACCAAACGCCCGTCTAACATGACGCGACACCAAACGCCGGTCTAACATGACGCGATACCAAACGCCCGTCTAACATGACGCGACACCAAACGCCCGTCTAACATGACGCGAAACCAAACGCCCGTCTAACATGACGCGAAACCAAACGCCCGTCTAACATGACGCGATACCAAACGCCCGTCTAACATGACGCGATACCAAACGCCCATCTAACATGACGCGATACCAAACGCCCGTCTAACATGACGCGATGCCAAACGCCCTCTAACATGACGCGATACCAAACGCCCGTCTAACATGACGCGATACCAAACGCCCGTCTAACATGACGCGACACCAAACGCCCGTCTAACATGTTGCGATGCCAAACGCCCTCTAACATGACGCGATACCAAACGCCCATCTAACATGACGCGACACCAAACGCCCGTCTAACATGATGTGATACCAAACGCCCCTCTAACATGACGTGATACCAAACGCCCGTCTAACATGATGTGATACCAAACGCCCGTCTAACATGACGCGATGCCAAACGCCCGTCTAACATGACGCGATACCAAACGCCCGTCTAACATGACGCGATGCCAAACGCCCGTCTAACATGACGTGATACCAAACGCCCGTCTAATATGATGTGATACCAAACGCCCGTCTAACATGATGTGATACCAAACGCCCGTCTAACATGATGTGATACCAAACGCCCGTCTAACATGATGTGATACCAAACGCCCGTCTAACATGATGTGATACCAAACGCCCGTCTAACATGACGCGATGCCAAACGCCCGTCTAACATGATGTGATACCAAACGCCCGTCTAACATGACGCGATACCAAACGCCCCTCTAACATGACGTGATACCAAACGCCCGTCTAACATGACACGATACCAAACGCCCGTCTAACATGACGCGATACCAAACGCCCGTCTAACATGACGCGATACCAAATGCCCGTCTAACATGACGCGATACCAAACGCCCGTCTAACATGATGTGATACCAAACGCCCGTCTAACATGATGTGATACCAAACGCCCGTCTAACATGACACGATACCAAACGCCGGTCTAACATGACACCAAACGCCCGTCTAACATGACGCGATACCAAACGCCCGTCTAACATGACGCGATACCAAACGCCCGTCTAACATGACGCGACACCAAACGCCCGTCTAACACAACGCGATACCAAACGCCCCTCAAACAAACGCGACACCAAACGCCCGTCTAACATGACGCGACACCAAACGCCCGTCTAACATGACGCGATACCAAACGCCCGTCTAACATGACGCGACACCAAACGCCCGTCTAACATGACGCGACACCAAACGCCCGTCTAACATGACGCGACACCAAACGCCCGTCTAACATGACGCGATACCAAACGCCCGTCTAACATGACGCGACACCAAACGCCCGTCTAACATGACGCGAAACCAAACGCCCGTCTAACATGACGCGAAACCAAACGCCCGTCTAACATGACGCGATACCAAACGCCCGTCTAACATGACGCGACACCAAACGCCCGTCTAACATGACGCGATACCAAACGCCCGTCTAACATGACGCGATACCAAACGCCCATCTAACATGACGCGATACCAAACGCCCGTCTAACATGACGCGATACCAAACGCCCGTCTAACATGACGCGATACCAAACGCCCGTCTAACATGACGTGATGCCAAACGCCCGTCTAACATGACGCGACGCCAAACGCCCGTCTAACATGACGCGATACCAAACGCCCGTCTAACATGACGTGATGCCAAACGCCCTCTAACATGACGCGATACCAAACGCCCGTCTAACATGACGCGATACCAAACGCCCGTCTAACATGACGCGATACCAAACGCCCTCTAACATGACGCGATACCAAACGCCCATCTAACATGACGCGACACCAAACGCCCGTCTAACATGACGCGATGCCAAACGCCCTCTAACATGACGCGATACCAAACGCCCATCTAACATGACGTGATACCAAACGCCCGTCTAACATGACACCAAACGCCCGTCTAACATGACACCAAACGCCCGTCTAACATGACACCAAACGCCCGTCTAACATGACGCGATACCAAACGCCCGTCTAACATGACGCGACACCAAACGCCCGTCTAACATGACGCGATACCAAACGCCCCTCTAACATGACGTGATACCAAACGCCCGTCTAACATGACACCAAACGCCCGTCTAACATGACGCGACACCAAACGCCCGTCTAACATGACACCAAACGCCCGTCTAACATGACGCGATACCAAACGCCCGTCTAACATGACGCGACACCAAACGCCCGTCTAACATGACGCGATACCAAACGCCCCTCTAACATGACGTGATACCAAACGCCCGTCTAACATGACACCAAACGCCCGTCTAACATGACGCGACACCAAACGCCCGTCTAACATGACGCGATACCAAACGCCCGTCTAACATGACGCGATACCAAACGCCCGTCTAACATGACGCGATGCCAAACGCCCGTCTAACATGACGCGATACCAAACGCCCGTCTAACATGACGCGATACCAAACGCCCTCTAACACGACGCGATACCAAACGCCCTCTAACATGATGCGACACCAAACGCCCGTCTAACATGACACCAAACGCCCGTCTAACATGACGCGATACCAAACGCCCGTCTAACATGACGCGATACCAAACGCCCGTCTAACATGACGCGATACCAAACGCCCGTCTAACATGACGCGATGCTAAACGCCCGTCTAACATGACGCGATACCAAACGCCCGTCTAACATGACGCGATACCAAACGCCCGTCTAACATGACGCGACACCAAACGCCCGTCTAACATGACGTGACACCAAACGCCCGTCTAACATGACGCGACACCAAACGCCCGTCTAACATGACGCGATACCAAACGCCTGTCTAACATGACGCGATACCAAACGCCTGTCTAACATGACACCAAACGCCCTCTAACATGACGCGATACCAAACGCCTGTCTAACATGACACCAAACGCCCTCTAACATGACGCGATACCAAACGCCTGTCTAACATGACACCAAACGCCCGTCTAACATGACGCGATACCAAACGCCTGTCTAACATGACACCAAACGCCCTCTAACATGACGCGATACCAAACGCCTGTCTAACATGACACCAAACGCCCGTCTAACATGACGTGACACCAAACGCCCGTCTAACATGACGCGATACCAAACGCCCGTCTAACATGACGCGATACCAAACGCCCGTCTAACATGACGCGACACCAAACGCCCGTCTAACATGACGCGACACCAAACGCCCGTCTAACATGACGCGATGCCAAACGCCCTCTAACATGACGCGATACCAAACGCCCATCTAACATGACGTGATACCAAACGCCCGTCTAACATGACACCAAACGCCCGTCTAACATGACACCAAACGCCCGTCTAACATGACACCAAACGCCCGTCTAACATGACGCGATACCAAACGCCCGTCTAACATGACGCGACACCAAACGCCCGTCTAACATGACGCGATACCAAACGCCCCTCTAACACGACGTGATACCAAACGCCCGTCTAACATGACACCAAACGCCCGTCTAACATGACGCGACACCAAACGCCCGTCTAACATGACGCGATACCAAACGCCCGTCTAACATGACGCGATACCAAACGCCCGTCTAACATGACGCGATGCCAAACGCCCGTCTAACATGACGCGATACCAAACGCCCGTCTAACATGACGCGATACCAAACGCCCTCTAACACGACGCGATACCAAACGCCCTCTAACATGATGCGACACCAAACGCCCGTCTAACATGACACCAAACGCCCGTCTAACATGACGCGATACCAAACGCCCGTCTAACATGACGCGATACCAAACGCCCTCTAACATGACGCGATACCAAACGCCCATCTAACATGACGCGACACCAAACGCCCGTCTAACATGACGCGATGCCAAACGCCCTCTAACATGACGCGATACCAAACGCCCATCTAACATGACGTGATACCAAACGCCCGTCTAACATGAAACCAAACGCCCGTCTAACATGACACCAAACGCCCGTCTAACATGACACCAAACGCCCGTCTAACATGACGCGATACCAAACGCCCGTCTAACATGACGCGACACCAAACGCCCGTCTAACATGACGCGATACCAAACGCCCCTCTAACATGACGTGATACCAAACGCCCGTCTAACATGACACCAAACGCCCGTCGAACATGACGCGACACCAAACGCCCGTCTAACATGACGCGATACCAAACGCCCGTCTAACATGACGCGATACCAAACGCCCGTCTAACATGACGCGATGCCAAACGCCCGTCTAACATGACGCGATACCAAACGCCCGTCTAACATGACGCGATACCAAACGCCCGTCTAACATGACGCGATACCAAACGCCCGTCTAACATGACGCGACACCAAACGCCCGTCTAACACAACGCGATACCAAACGCCCCTCAAACAAACGCGACACCAAACGCCCGTCTAACATGACGCGACACCAAACGCCCGTCTAACATGACGCGATACCAAACGCCCGTCTAACATGACGCGACACCAAACGCCCGTCTAACATGACGCGACACCAAACGCCCGTCTAACATGACGCGATACCAAACGCCCGTCTAACATGACGCGATACCAAACGCCCGTCTAACATGACGCGACACCAAACGCCCGTCTAACATGACGCGAAACCAAACGCCCGTCTAACATGACGCGATACCAAACGCCCGTCTAACATGACGCGACACCAAACGCCCGTCTAACATGACGCGATACCAAACGCCCGTCTAACATGACGCGATACCAAACGCCCATCTAACATGACGCGATACCAAACGCCCGTCTAACATGACGCGATACCAAACGCCCGTCTAACATGACGCGATACCAAACGCCCGTCTAACATGACGTGATGCCAAACGCTCGTCTAACATGACGCGACGCCAAACGCCCGTCTAACATGACGCGATACCAAACGCCCGTCTAACATGACGTGATGCCAAACGCCCTCTAACATGACGCGATACCAAACGCCCGTCTAACATGACGCGATACCAAACGCCCGTCTAACATGACGCGATACCAAACGCCCTCTAACATGACGCGATACCAAACGCCCATCTAACATGACGCGACACCAAACGCCCGTCTAACATGACGCGATGCCAAACGCCCTCTAACATGACGCGATACCAAACGCCCATCTAACATGACGTGATACCAAACGCCCGTCTAACATGACACCAAACGCCCGTCTAACATGACACCAAACGCCCGTCTAACATGACACCAAACGCCCGTCTAACATGACGCGATACCAAACGCCCGTCTAACATGACGCGACACCAAACGCCCGTCTAACATGACGCGATACCAAACGCCCCTCTAACATGACGTGATACCAAACGCCCGTCTAACATGACACCAAACGCCCGTCTAACATGACGCGACACCAAACGCCCGTCTAACATGACACCAAACGCCCGTCTAACATGACGCGATACCAAACGCCCGTCTAACATGACGCGACACCAAACGCCCGTCTAACATGACGCGATACCAAACGCCCCTCTAACATGACGTGATACCAAACGCCCGTCTAACATGACACCAAACGCCCGTCTAACATGACGCGACACCAAACGCCCGTCTAACATGACGCGATACCAAACGCCCGTCTAACATGACGCGATACCAAACGCCCGTCTAACATGACGCGATGCCAAACGCCCGTCTAACATGACGCGATACCAAACGCCCGTCTAACATGACGCGATACCAAACGCCCGTCTAACATGACGCGATACCAAACGCCCGTCTAACATGACGCGACACCAAACGCCCGTCTAACACAACGCGATACCAAACGCCCCTCTAACATGACGCGACACCAAACGCCCGTCTAACATGACGCGACACCAAACGCCCGTCTAACATGACGCGATACCAAACGCCCGTCTAACATGACGCGATACCAAACGCCCGTCTAACATGACGCGACACCAAACGCCCGTCTAACATGACGCGATACCAAACGCCCCTCTAACATGACGTGATACCAAACGCCCGTCTAACATGACACCAAACGCCCGTCTAACATGACGCGACACCAAACGCCCGTCTAACATGACACCAAACGCCCGTCTAACATGACGCGATACCAAATGCCCGTCTAACATGACGCGACACCAAACGCCCGTCTAACATGACGCGATACCAAACGCCCCTCTAACATGACGTGATACCAAACGCCCGTCTAACATGACACCAAACGCCCGTCTAACATGACGCGACACCAAACGCCCGTCTAACATGACGCGATACCAAACGCCCGTCTAACATGACGCGATACCAAACGCCCGTCTAACATGACGCGATGCCAAACGCCCGTCTAACATGACGCGATACCAAACGCCCGTCTAACATGACGCGATACCAAACGCCCGTCTAACATGACGCGATACCAAACGCCCGTCTAACACGACGCGACACCAAACGCCCGTCTAACACAACGCGATACCAAACGCCCCTCAAACAAACGCGACACCAAACGCCCGTCTAACATGACGCGACACCAAACGCCCGTCTAACATGACGCGATACCAAACGCCCGTCTAACATGACGCGACACCAAACGCCCGTCTAACATGACGCGATACCAAACGCCCCTCTAACACGACGTGATACCAAACGCCCGTCTAACATGACACCAAACGCCCGTCTAACATGACGCGACACCAAACGCCCGTCTAACATGACGCGATACCAAACGCCCGTCTAACATGACGCGATACCAAACGCCCGTCTAACATGACGCGATGCCAAACGCCCGTCTAACATGACGCGATACCAAACGCCCGTCTAACATGACGCGATACCAAACGCCCTCTAACACGACGCGATACCAAACGCCCTCTAACATGATGCGACACCAAACGCCCGTCTAACATGACACCAAACGCCCGTCTAACATGACGCGATACCAAACGCCCGTCTAACATGACGCGATACCAAACGCCCTCTAACATGACGCGATACCAAACGCCCATCTAACATGACGCGACACCAAACGCCCGTCTAACATGACGCGATGCCAAACGCCCTCTAACATGACGCGATACCAAACGCCCATCTAACATGACGTGATACCAAACGCCCGTCTAACATGAAACCAAACGCCCGTCTAACATGACACCAAACGCCCGTCTAACATGACACCAAACGCCCGTCTAACATGACGCGATACCAAACGCCCGTCTAACATGACGCGACACCAAACGCCCGTCTAACATGACGCGATACCAAACGCCCCTCTAACATGACGTGATACCAAACGCCCGTCTAACATGACACCAAACGCCCGTCGAACATGACGCGACACCAAACGCCCGTCTAACATGACGCGATACCAAACGCCCGTCTAACATGACGCGATACCAAACGCCCGTCTAACATGACGCGATGCCAAACGCCCGTCTAACATGACGCGATACCAAACGCCCGTCTAACATGACGCGATACCAAACGCCCGTCTAACATGACGCGATACCAAACGCCCGTCTAACATGACGCGACACCAAACGCCCGTCTAACACAACGCGATACCAAACGCCCCTCAAACAAACGCGACACCAAACGCCCGTCTAACATGACGCGACACCAAACGCCCGTCTAACATGACGCGATACCAAACGCCCGTCTAACATGACGCGACACCAAACGCCCGTCTAACATGACGCGACACCAAACGCCCGTCTAACATGACGCGATACCAAACGCCCGTCTAACATGACGCGATACCAAACGCCCGTCTAACATGACGCGACACCAAACGCCCGTCTAACATGACGCGAAACCAAACGCCCGTCTAACATGACGCGATACCAAACGCCCGTCTAACATGACGCGACACCAAACGCCCGTCTAACATGACGCGATACCAAACGCCCGTCTAACATGACGCGATACCAAACGCCCATCTAACATGACGCGATACCAAACGCCCGTCTAACATGACGCGATACCAAACGCCCGTCTAACATGACGCGATACCAAACGCCCGTCTAACATGACGTGATGCCAAACGCTCGTCTAACATGACGCGACGCCAAACGCCCGTCTAACATGACGCGATACCAAACGCCCGTCTAACATGACGTGATGCCAAACGCCCTCTAACATGACGCGATACCAAACGCCCGTCTAACATGACGCGATACCAAACGCCCGTCTAACATGACGCGATACCAAACGCCCTCTAACATGACGCGATACCAAACGCCCATCTAACATGACGCGACACCAAACGCCCGTCTAACATGACGCGATGCCAAACGCCCTCTAACATGACGCGATACCAAACGCCCATCTAACATGACGTGATACCAAACGCCCGTCTAACATGACACCAAACGCCCGTCTAACATGACACCAAACGCCCGTCTAACATGACACCAAACGCCCGTCTAACATGACGCGATACCAAACGCCCGTCTAACATGACGCGACACCAAACGCCCGTCTAACATGACGCGATACCAAACGCCCCTCTAACATGACGTGATACCAAACGCCCGTCTAACATGACACCAAACGCCCGTCTAACATGACGCGACACCAAACGCCCGTCTAACATGACACCAAACGCCCGTCTAACATGACGCGATACCAAACGCCCGTCTAACATGACGCGACACCAAACGCCCGTCTAACATGACGCGATACCAAACGCCCCTCTAACATGACGTGATACCAAACGCCCGTCTAACATGACACCAAACGCCCGTCTAACATGACGCGACACCAAACGCCCGTCTAACATGACGCGATACCAAACGCCCGTCTAACATGACGCGATACCAAACGCCCGTCTAACATGACGCGATGCCAAACGCCCGTCTAACATGACGCGATACCAAACGCCCGTCTAACATGACGCGATACCAAACGCCCGTCTAACATGACGCGATACCAAACGCCCGTCTAACATGACGCGACACCAAACGCCCGTCTAACACAACGCGATACCAAACGCCCCTCAAACAAACGCGACACCAAACGCCCGTCTAACATGACGCGACACCAAACGCCCGTCTAACATGACGCGACACCAAACGCCCGTCTAACATGACGCGATACCAAACGCCCGTCTAACATGACGCGATACCAAACGCCCGTCTAACATGACGCGACACCAAACGCCCGTCTAACATGACGCGATACCAAACGCCCCTCTAACATGACGTGATACCAAACGCCCGTCTAACATGACACCAAACGCCCGTCTAACATGACGCGACACCAAACGCCCGTCTAACATGACACCAAACGCCCGTCTAACATGACGCGATACCAAATGCCCGTCTAACATGACGCGACACCAAACGCCCGTCTAACATGACGCGATACCAAACGCCCCTCTAACATGACGTGATACCAAACGCCCGTCTAACATGACACCAAACGCCCGTCTAACATGACGCGACACCAAACGCCCGTCTAACATGACGCGATACCAAACGCCCGTCTAACATGACGCGATACCAAACGCCCGTCTAACATGACGCGATGCCAAACGCCCGTCTAACATGACGCGATACCAAACGCCCGTCTAACATGACGCGATACCAAACGCCCGTCTAACATGACGCGATACCAAACGCCCGTCTAACACGACGCGACACCAAACGCCCGTCTAACACAACGCGATACCAAACGCCCCTCAAACAAACGCGACACCAAACGCCCGTCTAACATGACGCGACACCAAACGCCCGTCTAACATGACGCGATACCAAACGCCCGTCTAACATGACGCGACACCAAACGCCCGTCTAACATGACGCGACACCAAACGCCCGTCTAACATGACGCGATACCAAACGCCCGTCTAACATGACGCGATACCAAACGCCCGTCTAACATGACGCGACACCAAACGCCCGTCTAACATGACGCGACACCAAACGCCCGTCTAACATGACGCGATACCAAACGCCCGTCTAACATGACGCGACACCAAACGCCCGTCTAACATGACGCGATACCAAACGCCCGTCTAACATGACGCGATACCAAACGCCCATCTAACATGACGCGATACCAAACGCCCGTCTAACATGACGCGATACCAAACGCCCGTCTAACATGACGCGATACCAAACGCCCGTCTAACATGACGCGATACCAAACGCCCGTCTAACATGACGTGATGCCAAACGCCCGTCTAACATGACGTGACGCCAAACGCCCGTCTAACATGACGCGATACCAAACGCCCGTCTAACATGACGTGATGCCAAACGCCCTCTAACATGACGCGATACCAAACGCCCGTCTAACATGACGCGATACCAAACGCCCGTCTAACATGACGTGATGCCAAACGCCCGTCTAACATGACGCGATACCAAACGCCCGTCTAACACGACGCGATGCCAAACGCCCGTCTAACATGACGCGATACCAAACGCCCGTCTAACACAACGCGATACCAAACGCCCCTCAAACAAACGCGACACCAAACGCCCGTCTAACATGACGCGACACCAAACGCCCGTCTAAAACAACGCGATACCAAACGCCCCTCAAACAAACGCGACACCAAACGCCCGTCTAACATGACGCGACACCAAACGCCCGTCTAACATGACGCGATACCAAACGCCAGTCTAACATGACGCGACACCAAACGCCCGTCTAACATGACGCGATACCAAACGCCCGTCTAACATGACGCGACACCAAACGCCCGTCTAACATGACGCGACGCCAAACGCCCGTCTAACATGACGCGACACCAAACGCCCGTCTAACATGACGCGATACCAAACGCCCGTCTAACATGACGCGATACCAAACGCCCGTCTAACACGACGCGATACCAAACGCCCCTCAAACAAACGCGACACCAAACGCCCGTCTAACATGACGCGATGCCAAACGCCCGTCTAACATGACGCGACACCAAACGCCTGTCTAACATGACGCGACACCAAACGCCCGTCTAACATGACACGATGCCAAACGCCCGTCTAACATGACGCGATGCCAAACGCCCGTCTAACATGACGCGATGCCAAACGCCCGTCTAACATGACGCGATGCCAAACGCCCGTCTAACATGACGTGATACCAAACGCCCGTCTAACATGATGTGATACCAAACGCCCGTCTAACATGATGTGATACCAAACGCCCGTCTAACATGATGTGATACCAAACGCCCGTCTAACATGATGTGATACCAAACGCCCGTCTAACATGATGTGATACCAAACGCCCGTCTAACATGACGCGATGCCAAACGCCCGTCTAACATGATGTGATACCAAACGCCCGTCTAACATGACGCGATACCAAACGCCCCTCTAACATGACGTGATACCAAACGCCCGTCTAACATGACACGATACCAAACGCCCGTCTAACATGACGCGATACCAAACGCCCGTCTAACATGACGCGATACCAAATGCCCGTCTAACATGACGCGATACCAAACGCCCGTCTAACATGATGTGATACCAAACGCCCGTCTAACATGATGTGATACCAAACGCCCGTCTAACATGACACGATACCAAACGCCGGTCTAACATGACACCAAACGCCCGTCTAACATGACGCGATACCAAACGCCCGTCTAACATGACGCGATACCAAACGCCCGTCTAACATGACGCGATACCAAACGACCTCTAACATGACGCGATACCAAACGCCCGTCTAACATGACGTGATACCAAACGCCCGTCTAACATGACGCGATACCAAACGCCAGTCTAACATGAAGCGATGCCAAACGCCCGTCTAACATGACGCGATACCAAACGCCCGTCTAACATGACGTGACACCAAACGCCCGTCTAACATGACGCGATACCAAACGCCCGTCTAACATGACGCGACACCAAACGCCCGTCTAACATGACGCGATGCCAAACGCCCTCTAACATGACGCGATACCAAACGCCCATCTAACATGACGCGACACCAAACGCCCGTCTAACATGATGTGATACCAAACGCCCCTCTAACATGACGTGATACCAAACGCCCGTCTAACATGATGTGATACCAAACGCCCGTCTAACATGACGCGACGCCAAACGCCCGTCTAACATGACGCGATACCAAACGCCCGTCTAACATGACGCGATACCAAACGCCCATCTAACATGACGCGATACCAAACGCCCGTCTAACATGACGCGATACCAAACGCCCGTCTAACATGACGCGATACCAAACGCCCGTCTAACATGACGCGATACCAAACGCCCGTCTAACATGACGTGATGCCAAACGCCCGTCTAACATGACGTGACGCCAAACGCCCGTCTAACATGACGCGATACCAAACGCCCGTCTAACATGACGTGATGCCAAACGCCCTCTAACATGACGCGATACCAAACGCCCGTCTAACATGACGCGATACCAAACGCCCGTCTAACATGACGTGATGCCAAACGCCCGTCTAACATGACGCGATACCAAACGCCCGTCTAACACGACGCGATGCCAAACGCCCGTCTAACATGACGCGATACCAAACGCCCGTCTAACACAACGCGATACCAAACGCCCCTCAAACAAACGCGACACCAAACGCCCGTCTAACATGACGCGACACCAAACGCCCGTCTAAAACAACGCGATACCAAACGCCCCTCAAACAAACGCGACACCAAACGCCCGTCTAACATGACGCGACACCAAACGCCCGTCTAACATGACGCGATACCAAACGCCAGTCTAACATGACGCGACACCAAACGCCCGTCTAACATGACGCGATACCAAACGCCCGTCTAACATGACGCGACACCAAACGCCCGTCTAACATGACGCGACGCCAAACGCCCGTCTAACATGACGCGACACCAAACGCCCGTCTAACATGACGCGATACCAAACGCCCGTCTAACATGACGCGATACCAAACGCCCGTCTAACACGACGCGATACCAAACGCCCCTCAAACAAACGCGACACCAAACGCCCGTCTAACATGACGCGATGCCAAACGCCCGTCTAACATGACGCGACACCAAACGCCTGTCTAACATGACGCGACACCAAACGCCCGTCTAACATGACGCGATGCCAAACGCCCGTCTAACATGACGCGATGCCAAACGCCCGTCTAACATGACGCGATGCCAAACGCCCGTCTAACATGACGCGATGCCAAACGCCCGTCTAACATGACGTGATACCAAACGCCCGTCTAACATGATGTGATACCAAACGCCCGTCTAACATGATGTGATACCAAACGCCCGTCTAACATGATGTGATACCAAACGCCCGTCTAACATGATGTGATACCAAACGCCCGTCTAACATGATGTGATACCAAACGCCCGTCTAACATGACGCGATGCCAAACGCCCGTCTAACATGATGTGATACCAAACGCCCGTCTAACATGACGCGATACCAAACGCCCCTCTAACATGACGTGATACCAAACGCCCGTCTAACATGACACGATACCAAACGCCCGTCTAACATGACGCGATACCAAACGCCCGTCTAACATGACGCGATACCAAATGCCCGTCTAACATGACGCGATACCAAACGCCCGTCTAACATGATGTGATACCAAACGCCCGTCTAACATGATGTGATACCAAACGCCCGTCTAACATGACACGATACCAAACGCCGGTCTAACATGACACCAAACGCCCGTCTAACATGACGCGATACCAAACGCCCGTCTAACATGACGCGATACCAAACGCCCGTCTAACATGACGCGATACCAAACGACCTCTAACATGACGCGATACCAAACGCCCGTCTAACATGACGTGATACCAAACGCCCGTCTAACATGACGCGATACCAAACGCCCGTCTAACATGAAGCGATGCCAAACGCCCGTCTAACATGACGCGATACCAAACGCCCGTCTAACATGACGTGACACCAAACGCCCGTCTAACATGACGCGATACCAAACGCCCGTCTAACATGACGCGACACCAAACGCCCGTCTAACATGACGCGATGCCAAACGCCCTCTAACATGACGCGATACCAAACGCCCATCTAACATGACGCGACACCAAACGCCCGTCTAACATGATGTGATACCAAACGCCCCTCTAACATGACGTGATACCAAACGCCCGTCTAACATGATGTGATACCAAACGCCCGTCTAACATGACGCGATGCCAAACGCCCGTCTAACATGACGCGATACCAAACGCCCGTCTAACATGACGCGATGCCAAACGCCCGTCTAACATGACGTGATACCAAACGCCCGTCTAACATGATGTGATACCAAACGCCCGTCTAACATGATGTGATACCAAACGCCCGTCTAACATGATGTGATACCAAACGCCCGTCTAACATGATGTGATACCAAACGCCCGTCTAACATGATGTGATACCAAACGCCCGTCTAACATGACGCGATGCCAAACGCCCGTCTAACATGATGTGATACCAAACGCCCGTCTAACATGACGCGATACCAAACGCCCCTCTAACATGACGTGATACCAAACGCCCGTCTAACATGACACGATACCAAACGCCCGTCTAACATGACGCGATACCAAACGCCCGTCTAACATGACGCGATACCAAATGCCCGTCTAACATGACGCGATACCAAACGCCCGTCTAACATGATGTGATACCAAACGCCCGTCTAACATGATGTGATACCAAACGCCCGTCTAACATGACACGATACCAAACGCCCGTCTAACATGACACCAAACGCCCGTCTAACATGACGCGATACCAAACGCCCGTCTAACATGACGCGATACCAAACGACCTCTAACATGACGCGATACCAAACGCCCGTCTAACATGACGTGATACCAAACGCCCGTCTAACATGACGCGATACCAAACGCCCGTCTAACATGAAGCGATGCCAAACGCCCGTCTAACATGACGCGATACCAAACGCCCGTCTAACATGACGTGACACCAAACGCCCGTCTAACATGACGCGATACCAAACGCCCGTCTAACATGACGCGACACCAAACGCCCGTCTAACATGACGCGATGCCAAACGCCCTCTAACATGACGCGATACCAAACGCCCATCTAACATGACGCGACACCAAACGCCCGTCTAACATGATGTGATACCAAACGCCCCTCTAACATGACGTGATACCAAACGCCCGTCTAACATGATGTGATACCAAACGCCCGTCTAACATGACGCGATGCCAAACGCCCGTCTAACATGACGCGATACCAAACGCCCGTCTAACATGACGCGATGCCAAACGCCCGTCTAACATGACGTGATACCAAACGCCCGTCTAACATGATGTGATACCAAACGCCCGTCTAACATGATGTGATACCAAACGCCCGTCTAACATGATGTGATACCAAACGCCCGTCTAACATGATGTGATACCAAACGCCCGTCTAACATGATGTGATACCAAACGCCCGTCTAACATGACGCGATGCCAAACGCCCGTCTAACATGATGTGATACCAAACGCCCGTCTAACATGACGCGATACCAAACGCCCCTCTAACATGACGTGATACCAAACGCCCGTCTAACATGACACGATACCAAACGCCCGTCTAACATGACGCGATACCAAACGCCCGTCTAACATGACGCGATACCAAACGCCCGTCTAACATGACGCGATACCAAACGCCCGTCTAACATGATGTGATACCAAACGCCCGTCTAACATGATGTGATACCAAACGCCCGTCTAACATGACACGATACCAAACGCCGGTCTAACATGACACCAAACGCCCGTCTAACATGACGCGATACCAAACGCCCGTCTAACATGACGCGATACCAAACGCCCGTCTAACATGACGCGATACCAAACGCCTGTCTAACATGACGCGATACCAAACGACCTCTAACATGACGCGATACCAAACGCCCGTCTAACATGACGTGATACCAAACGCCCGTCTAACATGACGCGATACCAAACGCCCGTCTAACATGAAGCGATGCCAAACGCCCGTCTAACATGACGCGATACCAAACGCCCATCTAACATGACGCGACACCAAACGCCCGTCTAACACGACGCGACACCAAACGCCCGTCTAACATGACGCGATACCAAACGCCTGTCTAACATGACGCGATACCAAACGCCTGTCTAACATGACACCAAACGCCCTCTAACATGACGCGATACCAAACGCCTGTCTAACATGACACCAAACGCCCTCTAACATGACGCGATACCAAACGCCTGTCTAACATGACACCAAACGCCCGTCTAACATGACGCGATACCAAACGCCTGTCTAACATGACACCAAACGCCCTCTAACATGACGCGATACCAAACGCCTGTCTAACATGACACCAAACGCCCGTCTAACATGACGTGACACCAAACGCCCGTCTAACATGACGCGATACCAAACGCCCGTCTAACATAACGCGATACCAAACGCCCGTCTAACATGACGCGACACCAAACGCCCGTCTAACATGACGCGACACCAAACGCCCGTCTAACATGACGCGATGCCAAACGCCCCTCTAACATGACGCGATACCAAACGCCCATCTAACATGACGTGATACCAAACGCCCGTCTAACATGACACCAAACGCCCGTCTAACATGACACCAAACGCCCGTCTAACATGACACCAAACGCCCGTCTAACATGACGCGATACCAAACGCCCGTCTAACATGACGCGACACCAAACGCCCGTCTAACATGACGCGATACCAAACGCCCCTCTAACACGACGTGATACCAAACGCCCGTCTAACATGACACCAAACGCCCGTCTAACATGACGCGACACCAAACGCCCGTCTAACATGACGCGATACCAAACGCCCGTCTAACATGACGCGATACCAAACGCCCGTCTAACATGACGCGATGCCAAACGCCCGTCTAACATGACGCGATACCAAACGCCCGTCTAACATGACGCGATACCAAACGCCCTCTAACACGACGCGATACCAAACGCCCTCTAACATGATGCGACACCAAACGCCCGTCTAACATGACACCAAACGCCCGTCTAACATGACGCGATACCAAACGCCCGTCTAACATGACGCGATACCAAACGCCCTCTAACATGACGCGATACCAAACGCCCATCTAACATGACGCGACACCAAACGCCCATCTAACATGACGCGATGCCAAACGCCCTCTAACATGACGCGATACCAAACGCCCATCTAACATGACGTGATACCAAACGCCCGTCTAACATGAAACCAAACGCCCGTCTAACATGACACCAAACGCCCGTCTAACATGACACCAAACGCCCGTCTAACATGACGCGATACCAAACGCCCGTCTAACATGACGCGACACCAAACGCCCGTCTAACATGACGCGATACCAAACGCCCCTCTAACATGACGTGATACCAAACGCCCGTCTAACATGACACCAAACGCCCGTCGAACATGACGCGACACCAAACGCCCGTCTAACATGACGCGATACCAAACGCCCGTCTAACATGACGCGATACCAAACGCCCGTCTAACATGACGCGATGCCAAACGCCCGTCTAACATGACGCGATACCAAACGCCCGTCTAACATGACGCGATACCAAACGCCCGTCTAACATGACGCGATACCAAACGCCCGTCTAACATGACGCGACACCAAACGCCCGTCTAACACAACGCGATACCAAACGCCCCTCAAACAAACGCGACACCAAACGCCCGTCTAACATGACGCGACACCAAACGCCCGTCTAACATGACGCGATACCAAACGCCCGTCTAACATGACGCGACACCAAACGCCCGTCTAACATGACGCGACACCAAACGCCCGTCTAACATGACGCGATACCAAACGCCCGTCTAACATGACGCGACACCAAACGCCCGTCTAACATGACGCGATACCAAACGCCCGTCTAACATGACGCGACACCAAACGCCCGTCTAACATGACGCGAAACCAAACGCCCGTCTAACATGACGCGATACCAAACGCCCGTCTAACATGACGCGACACCAAACGCCCGTCTAACATGACGCGATACCAAACGCCCGTCTAACATGACGCGATACCAAACGCCCATCTAACATGACGCGATACCAAACGCCCGTCTAACATGACGCGATACCAAACGCCCGTCTAACATGACGCGATACCAAACGCCCGTCTAACATGACGTGATGCCAAACGCTCGTCTAACATGACGCGACGCCAAACGCCCGTCTAACATGACGCGATACCAAACGCCCGTCTAACATGACGTGATGCCAAACGCCCTCTAACATGACGCGATACCAAACGCCCGTCTAACATGACGCGATACCAAACGCCCGTCTAACATGACGCGATACCAAACGCCCTCTAACATGACGCGATACCAAACGCCCATCTAACATGACGCGACACCAAACGCCCGTCTAACATGACGCGATGCCAAACGCCCTCTAACATGACGCGATACCAAACGCCCATCTAACATGACGTGATACCAAACGCCCGTCTAACATGACACCAAACGCCCGTCTAACATGACACCAAACGCCCGTCTAACATGACACCAAACGCCCGTCTAACATGACGCGATACCAAACGCCCGTCTAACATGACGCGACACCAAACGCCCGTCTAACATGACGCGATACCAAACGCCCCTCTAACATGACGTGATACCAAACGCCCGTCTAACATGACACCAAACGCCCGTCTAACATGACGCGACACCAAACGCCCGTCTAACATGACACCAAACGCCCGTCTAACATGACGCGATACCAAACGCCCGTCTAACATGACGCGACACCAAACGCCCGTCTAACATGACGCGATACCAAACGCCCCTCTAACATGACGTGATACCAAACGCCCGTCTAACATGACACCAAACGCCCGTCTAACATGACGCGACACCAAACGCCCGTCTAACATGACGCGATACCAAACGCCCGTCTAACATGACGCGATACCAAACGCCCGTCTAACATGACGCGATGCCAAACGCCCGTCTAACATGACGCGATACCAAACGCCCGTCTAACATGACGCGATACCAAACGCCCGTCTAACATGACGCGATACCAAACGCCCGTCTAACATGACGCGACACCAAACGCCCGTCTAACACAACGCGATACCAAACGCCCCTCAAACAAACGCGACACCAAACGCCCGTCTAACATGACGCGACACCAAACGCCCGTCTAACATGACGCGATACCAAACGCCCGTCTAACATGACGCGACACCAAACGCCCGTCTAACATGACGCGACACCAAACGCCCGTCTAACATGACGCGATACCAAACGCCCGTCTAACATGACGCGATACCAAACGCCCGTCTAACATGACGCGACACCAAACGCCCGTCTAACATGACGCGATACCAAACGCCCCTCTAACATGACGTGATACCAAACGCCCGTCTAACATGACACCAAACGCCCGTCTAACATGACGCGACACCAAACGCCCGTCTAACATGACACCAAACGCCCGTCTAACATGACGCGATACCAAATGCCCGTCTAACATGACGCGACACCAAACGCCCGTCTAACATGACGCGATACCAAACGCCCCTCTAACATGACGTGATACCAAACGCCCGTCTAACATGACACCAAACGCCCGTCTAACATGACGCGACACCAAACGCCCGTCTAACATGACGCGATACCAAACGCCCGTCTAACATGACGCGATACCAAACGCCCGTCTAACATGACGCGATGCCAAACGCCCGTCTAACATGACGCGATACCAAACGCCCGTCTAACATGACGCGATACCAAACGCCCGTCTAACATGACGCGATACCAAACGCCCGTCTAACATGACGCGACACCAAACGCCCGTCTAACACAACGCGATACCAAACGCCCCTCAAACAAACGCGACACCAAACGCCCGTCTAACATGACGCGACACCAAACGCCCGTCTAACATGACGCGATACCAAACGCCCGTCTAACATGACGCGACACCAAACGCCCGTCTAACATGACGCGACACCAAACGCCCGTCTAACATGACGCGATACCAAACGCCCGTCTAACATGACGCGATACCAAACGCCCGTCTAACATGACGCGACACCAAACGCCCGTCTAACATGACGCGACACCAAACGCCCGTCTAACATGACGCGATACCAAACGCCCGTCTAACATGACGCGACACCAAACGCCCGTCTAACATGACGCGATACCAAACGCCCGTCTAACATGACGCGATACCAAACGCCCATCTAACATGACGCGATACCAAACGCCCGTCTAACATGACGCGATACCAAACGCCCGTCTAACATGACGCGATACCAAACGCCCGTCTAACATGACGCGATACCAAACGCCCGTCTAACATGACGTGATGCCAAACGCCCGTCTAACATGACGTGACGCCAAACGCCCGTCTAACATGACGCGATACCAAACGCCCGTCTAACATGACGTGATGCCAAACGCCCTCTAACATGACGCGATACCAAACGCCCGTCTAACATGACGCGATACCAAACGCCCGTCTAACATGACGTGATGCCAAACGCCCGTCTAACATGACGCGATACCAAACGCCCGTCTAACACGACGCGATGCCAAACGCCCGTCTAACATGACGCGATACCAAACGCCCGTCTAACACAACGCGATACCAAACGCCCCTCAAACAAACGCGACACCAAACGCCCGTCTAACATGACGCGACACCAAACGCCCGTCTAAAACAACGCGATACCAAACGCCCCTCAAACAAACGCGACACCAAACGCCCGTCTAACATGACGCGACACCAAACGCCCGTCTAACATGACGCGATACCAAACGCCCGTCTAACATGACGCGACACCAAACGCCCGTCTAACATGACGCGATACCAAACGCCCGTCTAACATGACGCGATACCAAACGCCCGTCTAACATGACGCGACACCAAACGCCCGTCTAACATGACGCGACGCCAAACGCCCGTCTAACATGACGCGACACCAAACGCCCGTCTAACATGACGCGATACCAAACGCCCGTCTAACATGACGCGATACCAAACGCCCGTCTAACACGACGCGATACCAAACGCCCCTCAAACAAACGCGACACCAAACGCCCGTCTAACATGACGCGATACCAAACGCCCGTCTAACATGACGCGACACCAAACGCCTGTCTAACATGACGCGACACCAAACGCCCGTCTAACATGACGCGATGCCAAACGCCCGTCTAACATGACGCGATGCCAAACGCCCGTCTAACATGACGCGATGCCAAACGCCCGTCTAACATGACGCGATGCCAAACGCCCGTCTAACATGACGCGATGCCAAACGCCCGTCTAACACGACGCGACACCAAACGCCCGTCTAACATGACGCGATACCAAACGCCCGTCTAACATGACGCGATACCAAACGCCCGTCTAACATGACGCGATGCCAAACGCCCGTCTAACATGACGCGATACCAAACGCCCGTCTAACACGACGCGATACCAAACGCCCCTCAAACAAACGCGACACCAAACGCCCGTCTAACATGACGCGACACCAAACGCCCGTCTAACATGACGCGATACCAAACGCCCGTCTAACATGACGCGATACCAAACGCCCGTCTAACATGACGCGATACCAAACGCCCGTCTAACATGACGCGATACCAAACGCCCGTCTAACATGACGAGATACCAAACGCCCGTCTAACATGACGCGATACCAAACGCCCGTCTAACATGACGCGATACCAAACGCCCGTCTAACATGACGCGATACCAAACATCCGTCTAACATGACGAGATACCAAACGCCCGTCTAACATGACGCGATACCAAACGCCCGTCTAACATGACGCGATACCAAACGCCCGTCTAACATGACGCGACACCAAACGCCCGTCTAACATGACGCGACGCCAAACGCCCGTCTAACATGACGCGACACCAAACGCCCGTCTAACATGACGCGATACCAAACGCCCGTCTAACACGACGCGATACCAAACGCCCGTCTAACATGACGCGATACCAAACGCCCGTCTAACATGACGCGACACCAAACGCCCGTCTAACATGACGCGATACCAAACGCCCGTCTAACATGACGCGATACCAAACGCCCATCTAACATGACGCGATACCAAACGCCCGTCTAACATGACGCGATACCAAACGCCCGTCTAACATGACGCGATACCAAACGCCCGTCTAACATGACGCGATACCAAACGCCCGTCTAACATGACGCGATACCAAACGCCCGTCTAACATGACGTGACACCAAACGCCCGTCTAACATGACGCGATACCAAACGCCCGTCTAACATGACGCGATACCAAACGCCCGTCTAACACGACGCGATACCAAACGCCCGTCTAACACGACGTGATACCAAACGCCCGTCTAACATGACGTGATACCAAACGCCCTTCTAACATGACGCGATACCAAACGCCCGTCTAACATGACGCGATACCAAACGCCCGTCTAACATGACGCGATACCAAACGCCCGTCTAACATGACGTGATACCAAAAGCCCATCTAACATGACGCGATACCAAACGCCCGTCTAACACGACGTGATACTAAACGCCCGTCTAACATGACGCGACGCCAAACGCCCGTCTAACATGACGAGATGCCAAACGCCCGTCTAACATGACGCGGTGTGAAGTGGTGTGATCATCATAACAACACACAGGAACTCAAGTCATTCTGTTCACCTGATCTAGAACTCCTCACAATCAAATGTCGACCGCATTATCTACCAAGGGAATTCTCTTCAATCATAATCACAGCCGTATATATTCCCCCCCAAGCAGACACATCGATGGCCCTGAACGAACTTTATCTGACTCTTTGTAAACTGGAAACCACACACCCTGAGGCTGCATTCATCGTAGCTGGGGATTTTAACAAGGCTAATCTAAAAACAAAACTCCCTAAATTCTATCAGCATATCGATTGTGCTACCAGGGCTGGGAAAACCCTAGATCATTGTTATACTAATTTCCGCGACGCATATAAGGCCCTCCCCCGCCCCCCTTTCGGAAAAGCTGACCACGACTCCATTTTGTTGATTCCAGCCTACAAACAGAAACTCAAACAACAAGCTCCCGCGCTCAGGTCTGTTCAACGCTGGTCCGACCAATCTGAATCCACGCTTCAAGACTGCTTCGATCACGCGGATTGGAATATGTTCCGCATCGCGTCCAACAACAATATTGACGAATATGCTGATTCGGTGAGCGAGTTCATTAGGAAGTGCATTGACGATGTCGTACCCACAGCAACGATTAAAACATTCCCAAACCAGAAACCGTGGATTGACGGCAGCATTCGCGTGAAACTGAAAGCGCGAACCACTGCTTTTAACCAGGGCAAGGTGACCGGAAGCATGACCGAATACAAACAGTGTAGCTATTCTCTCCGCAAGGCAATCAAACAGGCTAAGTCCCAGTACAGAGACAAAATCGAGTCGCAATTCAACAGCTCAGACACAAGAGGTATGTGGCAGGGTCTACAGTCAATCACGGATTACAAAAAGAAAACCAGCCCCGTCGCGGACCAGGATGTCTTGCTCCCAGACAGGCTAAACAACTTTTTTGCCCGCTTTGAGGACAATACAGTGCCACTGACACGGCCCCCTACCAAAACCTGCGGGCTCTCCTTCACTGCAGCCGAGGTGAGTAAAACATTTAAACGTGTTAACCCTCGCAAGGCTGCAGGCCCAGACGGCATTCCCAGCCGCGTCCTCAGAGCATGCGCAGACCAGCTGGCTGGTGTGTTTACGGACATATTCAATCAATCCTTATCCCAGTCTGCTGTTCCCACATGCTTCAAGAGGGCCACCATTGTTCCTGTTCCCAAGAAAGCTAAGGTAACTGAGCTAAACGACTACCGCCCCGTAGCACTCACTTCCGTCATCATGAAGTGCTTTGAGAGACTAGTCAAGGACCATATCACCTCCACCCTACCGGACACCCTAGACCCACTCCAATTTGCTTACCGACCCAATAGGTCCACAGACGACGCAATCGCAACCACACTGCACACTGCCCTAACCCATCTGGACAAGAGGAATACCCATGTGAGAATGCTGTTCATCGATTACAGCTCAGCATTTAACACCATAGTACCCTCCAAACTCGTCATCAAGCTCGAGACCCTGGGTCTCGACCCCGCCCTGTGCAACTGGGTCCTGGACTTCCTGACGGGCCGCCCCCAGGTGGTGAGGGTAGGTAACAACATCTCCACCCCGCTGATCCTCAACACTGGGGCCCCACAAGGGTGCGTTCTGAGCCCTCTCCTGTACTCCCTGTTCACCCACGACTGCGTGGCCATGCACGCCTCCAACTCAATCATCAAGTTTGCGGATGACACTACAGTGGTAGGCTTGATTACCAACAACGACGAGACGGCCTACAGGGAGGAGGTGAGGGCCCTCGGAGTGTGGTGTCAGGAAAATAACCTCACACTCAACGTCAACAAAACAAAGGAGATGATTGTGGACTTCAGGAAACAGCAGAGGGAGCACCCCCCTATCCACATCGACGGGTCAGTAGTGGAGAAGGTGGAAAGTTTTAAGTTCCTCGGTGTACACATCACGGACAAACTGAATTGGTCCACCCACACAGACAGCGTTGTGAAGAAGGCGCAGCAGCGCCTCTTCAACCTCAGGAGGCTTAAGAAATTCGGCTTGTCACCAAAAGCACTCACAAACTTCTACAGATGCACAATCGAGAGCATCCTGTCGGGCTGTATCACCGCCTGGTACGGCAACTGCTCCGCCCACAACCGTAAGGCTCTCCAGAGGGTAGTGAGGTCTGCAGAACTCATCACCAGGGGCAAACTACCTGCCCTCCAGGACACCTACACCACCCGATGTCACAGGAAGGCCATAAAGATCATCAAGGACAACAACCACCCAAGCCACTGCCTGTTCACCCCGCTATCATCCAGAAGGCGAGGTCAGTACAGGTGCATCAAAGCAGGGACCGAGAGACTGAAAAACAGCTTCTATCTCAAGGCCATCAGACTGTTAAACAGCCACCACTAACATTTAGCGGCCGCTGCCAACATACTGACTCAACTCCAGCCACTTTAAAAATGGGAATTGATGGAAATTATGTAAAAATGTACCACTAGCCACTTTAAACAATGCCACTTAATATAATGTTTACATACCCTACATTACCCATCTCATATGTATATACTGTACTCTATATCATCTACTGCATCTTGCCATCTTTATGTAATACATGTACCACTAGCCACTTTAAACTATGCCACTTTATGTTTACATACCCTACAGTACTCATCTCATATGTATATACCGTACTCTATACCATCTACTGCATCTGCCATGCCGTTCTGTACCACCACTCATTCATATATCTTTATGTACATATTCTTTATCCCTTTACACTTGTGTGTGTGTGTGTAAGGTAGTAGTTGTGGAATTGTTAGGTTAGATTACTTGTTGGTTATTACTGCATTGTCGGAACTAGAAGCACAAGCATTTCGCTACACTCGCATTAACATCTGCTAACCATGTGTATGTGACTAATAAAATTTGATTTGATTTGATTTGACACCAAACGCCCGTCTAACATGACGCGACGCCAAACGCCCGTCTAACATGACGCGACACCAAACGCCCTTCTAACATGACGCGACACCAAACGCCCGTCTAACATGACGCGATACCAAACGCCCGTCTAACATGACGCGATGCCAAACGCCCGTCTAACATGACGCGATACCAAACGCCCGTCTAACATGACGCGATACCAAACGCCCGTCTAACATGACGCGATGCCAAACGCCCGTCTAACATGACGCGACGCCAAACGCCCGTCTAACATGACGCGATGCCAAACGCCCGTCTAACATGACGCGATACCAAACGACCGTCTAACATGACGCGATACCAAACGCCCGTCTAACACGACGCGATGCCAAACGCCCGTCTAACATGACGCGATACCAAACGCCCGTCTAACACAACGCGATACCAAACGCCCCTCAAACAAACGCGACACCAAACGCCCGTCTAACATGACGCGACACCAAACGCCCGTCTAACATGACGCGATACCAAACGCCCGTCTAACATGACGCGACACCAAACGCCCGTCTAACATGACGCGACACCAAACGCCCGTCTAACATGACGCGATACCAAACGCCCGTCTAACATGACGCGACACCAAACGCCCGTCTAACATGACGCGACACCAAACGCCCGTCTAACATGACGCGATACCAAACGCCCGTCTAACATGACGCGACACCAAACGCCCGTCTAACATGACGCGATACCAAACGCCCGTCTAACATGACGCGATACCAAACGCCCGTCTAACATGACGCGATACCAAACGCCCGTCTAACATGACGCGATACCAAACGCCCGTCTAACATGACGCGATACCAAACGCCCGTCTAACATGACGCGATGCCAAACGCCCGTCTAACATGACGTGATGCCAAACGCCCGTCTAACATGACGCGACGCCAAACGCCCGTCTAACATGACGCGATACCAAACGCCCGTCTAACACGACGCGATGCCAAACGCCCGTCTAACATGACGCGATACCAAACGCCCGTCTAACACAACGCGATACCAAACGCCCCTCAAACAAACGCGACACCAAACGCCCGTCTAACATGACGCGACACCAAACGCCCGTCTAACACAACGCGATACCAAACGCCCCTCAAACAAACGCGACACCAAACGCCCGTCTAACATGACGCGACACCAAACGCCCGTCTAACATGACGCGATACCAAACGCCCGTCTAACATGACGCGACACCAAACGCCCGTCTAACATGACGCGATACCAAACGCCCGTCTAACATGACGCGATACCAAACGCCCGTCTAACATGACGCGACACCAAACGCCCGTCTAACATGACGCGACGCCAAACGCCCGTCTAACATGACGCGACGCCAAACGCCCGTCTAACATGACGCGATACCAAACGCCCGTCTAACACGACGCGATACCAAACGCCCGTCTAACATGACGCGATACCAAACGCCCGTCTAACATGACGCGACACCAAACGCCCGTCTAACATGACGCGATACCAAACGCCCGTCTAACATGACGCGATACCAAACGCCCATCTAACATGACGCGATACCAAACGCCCGTCTAACATGACGCGATACCAAACGCCCGTCTAACATGACGTGATACTAAACGCCCGTCTAACATGACGCGATACCAAACGCCCGTCTAACATGACGCGATACCAAACGCCCGTCTAACATGACGCGACACCAAACGCCCGTCTAACATGACGCGATACCAAACGCCCGTCTAACATGACGCGATACCAAACGCCCGTCTAACATGACGCGATACCAAACGCCCGTCTAACATGACGAGATACCAAACGCCCGTCTAACATGACGCGATACCAAACGCCCGTCTAACATGACGCGATACCAAACGCCCGTCTAACATGACGCGATACCAAACGCCCGTCTAACATGACGAGATACCAAACGCCCGTCTAACATGACGCGATACCAAACGCCCGTCTAACATGACGCGATACCAAACGCCCGTCTAACATGACGCGACACCAAACGCCCGTCTAACATGACGCGACGCCAAACGCCCGTCTAACATGACGCGACGCCAAACGCCCGTCTAACATGACGCGATACCAAACGCCCGTCTAACACGACGCGATACCAAACGCCCGTCTAACATGACGCGATACCAAACGCCCGTCTAACATGACGCGACACCAAACGCCCGTCTAACATGACGCGATACCAAACGCCCGTCTAACATGACGCGATACCAAACGCCCATCTAACATGACGCGATACCAAACGCCCGTCTAACATGACGCGATACCAAACGCCCGTCTAACATGACGCGATACCAAACGCCCGTCTAACATGACGCGATACCAAACGCCCGTCTAACATGACGCGATACCAAACGCCCGTCTAACATGACGTGATACCAAACGCCCATCTAACATGACGCGATACCAAACGCCCGTCTAACACGACGTGATACTAAACGCCCGTCTAACATGACGCGACGCCAAACGCCCGTCTAACATGACGAGATGCCAAACGCCCGTCTAACATGACGCGACTCCAAACGACCGTCTAACATGACGCGACGCCAAACGACCGTCTAACATGACGCGATGCCAAACGCCCGTCTAACATGACGCGACGCCAAACGCCCGTCTAACATGACGCGATACCAAACGCCCGTCTAACACGACGCGATACCAAACGCCCCTCAAACAAACGCGACACCAAACGCCCGTCTAACATGACGCGACACCAAACGCCCGTCTAACATGACGCGACGCCAAACGCCCGTCTAACATGACGTGATGCCAAACGCCCGTCTAACATGACGCGATACCAAACGCCCGTCTAACATGACGCGATACCAAACGCCCGTCTAACATGACGCGATACCAAACGCCCGTCTAACATGACGCGATACCAAACGCCCGTCTAACATGACGCGATACCAAACGCCCGTCTAACATGACGTGATACCAAACGCCCGTCTAACATGACGCGATACCAAACGGCCCTCTAACATGACGCCAAACGCCCGTCTAACATGACGCGATACCAAACGCCCGTCTAACATGACGCGACACCAAACGCCCGTCTAACATGACGCGATACCAAACGCCCGTCTAACATGACGTGATACCAAACGCCCGTCTAACATGACGCGATACCAAACGCCCGTCTAACATGACGTGACACCAAACGCCCGTCTAACATGACGCGATACCAAACGCCCGTCTAACACGACGCGATACCAAACGCCCGTCTAACACGACGTGATGCCAAACGCCCGTCTAACATGACGCGATACCAAACGCCCATCTAACATGACGCGATACCAAACGCCCGTCTAACATGACGCGATACCAAACGCCCGTCTAACATGACGCGATACCAAACGCCCGTCGAACATGACGCGATACCAAACGCCCGTCTAACATGACGCGACACCAAACGCCCTCTAACATGACGCGATACCAAACGCCCTCTAACATGACGCGATACCAAACGCCCGTCTAACATGACGCGATACCAAACGCCCGTCTAACATGACGCGATACCAAACGCCCGTCTAACATGACGCGACACCAAACGCCCGTCTAACATGACGCGATACCAAACGCCGTCTAACATGACGTGACACCAAACGCCCGTCTAACATGACGCGACGCCAAACGCCCGTCTAACATGACGCGACACCAAACGCCCGTCTAACATGACGCGACGCCAAACGCCCTCTAACATGACGTGATACTAAACGCCCGTCTAAGATGACGTGATACCAAACGCCCGTCTAACATGACGCGATACCAAACGCCCGTCTAACATGACGCGATACCAAACGCCCGTCTAACATGACGCGACACCAAACGCCCGTCTAACATGACGCGACGCCAAACGCCCTCTAACATGACGCGATACCAAACGCCCGTCTAACATGACGCGATACCAAACGCCCGTCTAACATGACGCGATACCAAACGCCCGTCTAACACGACGCGATACCAAACGCCCCTCAAACAAACGCGACACCAAACGCCCGTCTAACATGACGCGACACCAAACGCCCGTCTAACATGACGCGACACCAAACGCCCGTCTAACATGACGCGACACCAAACGCCCGTCTAACATGACGCGATACCAAACGCCCGTCTAACATGACGCGATACCAAACGCCCGTCTAACATGACGTGACACCACACGCCCGTCTAACATGACGCGACTCCAAACGACCGTCTAACATGACGCGACGCCAAACGACCGTCTAACATGACGCGATGCCAAACGCCCGTCTAACATGACGCGACGCCAAACGCCCGTCTAACATGACGCGATACCAAACGCCCGTCTAACACGACGCGATACCAAACGCCCCTCAAACAAACGCGACACCAAACGCCCGTCTAACATGACGCGACACCAAACGCCCGTCTAACATGACGCGACGCCAAACGCCCGTCTAACATGACGTGATGCCAAACGCCCGTCTAACATGACGCGATACCAAACGCCCGTCTAACATGACGCGATACCAAACGCCCGTCTAACATGACGCGATACCAAACGCCCGTCTAACATGACGCGATACCAAACGCCCGTCTAACATGACGCGATACCAAACGCCCGTCTAACATGACGTGATACCAAACGCCCGTCTAACATGACGCGATACCAAACGGCCCTCTAACATGACGCCAAACGCCCGTCTAACATGACGCGATACCAAACGCCCGTCTAACATGACGCGACACCAAACGCCCGTCTAACATGACGCGATACCAAACGCCCGTCTAACATGACGCGATACCAAACGCCCGTCTAACACGACGCGATACCAAACGCCCGTCTAACACGACGTGATGCCAAACGCCCGTCTAACACGACGCGATACCAAACGCCCATCTAACATGACGCGATGCCAAACGCCCGTCTAACATGACGCGACGCCAAACGCCCGTCTAACATGACGCGATGCCAAACGCCCGTCGAACATGACGCGATACCAAACGCCCGTCTAACATGACGCGACACCAAACGCCCTCTAACATGACGCGATACCAAACGCCCTCTAACATGACGCGATACCAAACGCCCGTCTAACATGACGCGATACCAAACGCCCGTCTAACATGACGCGATACCAAACGCCCGTCTAACATGACGCGACACCAAACGCCCGTCTAACATGACGCGATACCAAACGCCGTCTAACATGACGCGACACCAAACGCCCGTCTAACATGACGCGACGCCAAACGCCCGTCTAACATGACGCGACACCAAACGCCCGTCTAACATGACGCGACGCCAAACGCCCTCTAACATGACGTGATACTAAACGCCCGTCTAAGATGACGTGATACCAAACGCCCGTCTAACATGACGCGATACCAAACGCCCGTCTAACATGACGCGATACCAAACGCCCGTCTAACATGACGCGACACCAAACGCCCGTCTAACATGACGCGACGCCAAACGCCCTCTAACATGACGCGATACCAAACGCCCGTCTAACATGACGCGATACCAAACGCCCGTCTAACATGACGCGATACCAAACGCCCGTCTAACACGACGCGATACCAAACGCCCCTCAAACAAACGCGACACCAAACGCCCGTCTAACATGACGCGACACCAAACGCCCGTCTAACATGACGCGACACCAAACGCCCGTCTAACATGACGCGACACCAAACGCCCGTCTAACATGACGCGATACCAAACGCCCGTCTAACATGACGCGATACCAAACGCCCGTCTAACATGACGTGACACCACACGCCCGTCTAACATGACGCGATACCAAACGCCCGTCTAACATGACGCGACACCAAACGCCCGTCTAACATGACGCGATACCAAACGCCCGTCTAACATGACGCGACACCAAACGCCCGTCTAATATGACGTGACGCCAAACGCCCGTCTAACATGACGCGATACCAAACGCCCGTCTAACACGACGCGATGCCAAACGCCCCTCAAACAAACGCGACACCAAACGCCCGTCTAACATGACGTGACACCACACGCCCGTCTAACATGACGCGATACCAAACGCCCGTCTAACATGACGCGATACCAAACGCCCGTCTAACATGACGCGATACCAAACGCCCGTCTAACATGACGCGATACCAAACGCCCGTCTAACATGACGTGATACCAAACGCCCATCTAACATGACGCGATACCAAACGCCCGTCTAACACGACGTGATACTAAACGCCCGTCTAACATGACGCGACGCCAAACGCCCGTCTAACATGACGAGATGCCAAACGCCCGTCTAACATGACGCGACTCCAAACGACCGTCTAACATGACGCGACGCCAAACGACCGTCTAACATGACGCGATGCCAAACGCCCGTCTAACATGACGCGACGCCAAACGCCCGTCTAACATGACGCGATACCAAACGCCCGTCTAACACGACGCGATACCAAACGCCCCTCAAACAAACGCGACACCAAACGCCCGTCTAACATGACGCGACACCAAACGCCCGTCTAACATGACGCGACGCCAAACGCCCGTCTAACATGACGTGATGCCAAACGCCCGTCTAACATGACGCGATACCAAACGCCCGTCTAACATGACGCGATACCAAACGCCCGTCTAACATGACGCGATACCAAACGCCCGTCTAACATGACGCGATACCAAACGCCCGTCTAACATGACGCGATACCAAACGCCCGTCTAACATGACGCGATACCAAACGCCCGTCTAACATGACGCGATACCAAACGCCCGTCTAACATGACGCGATACCAAACGCCCCTCTAACATGACGCGATACCAAACGCCCGTCTAACATGACGCGATACCAAACGCCCGTCTAACATGACGCGACACCAAACGCCCGTCTAACATGACGCGATACCAAACGCCCGTCTAACATGACGTGATACCAAACGCCCGTCTAACATGACGCGATACCAAACGCCCGTCTAACATGACGTGACACCAAACGCCCGTCTAACATGACGCGATACCAAACGCCCGTCTAACACGACGCGATACCAAACGCCCGTCTAACACGACGTGATGCCAAACGCCCGTCTAACATGACGCGATACCAAACGCCCGTCTAACATGACGCGATGCCAAACGCCCGTCTAACATGACGCGACGCCAAACGCCCGTCTAACATGACGCGATACCAAACGCCCGTCGAACATGACGCGATACCAAACGCCCGTCTAACATGACGCGATACCAAACGCCCTCTAACATGACGCGATACCAAACGCCCTCTAACATGACGCGATACCAAACGCCCGTCTAACATGACGCGATACCAAACGCCCGTCTAACATGACGCGATACCAAACGCCCGTCTAACATGACGCGACACCAAACGCCCGTCTAACATGACGCGATACCAAACGCCGTCTAACATGACGCGACACCAAACGCCCGTCTAACATGACGCGACGCCAAACGCCCGTCTAACATGACGCGACACCAAACGCCCGTCTAACATGACGCGACGCCAAACGCCCTCTAACATGACGTGATACTAAACGCCCGTCTAAGATGACGTGATACCAAACGCCCGTCTAACATGACGCGATACCAAACGCCCGTCTAACATGACGCGATACCAAACGCCCGTCTAACATGACGCGACACCAAACGCCCGTCTAACATGACGCGACGCCAAACGCCCTCTAACATGACGCGATACCAAACGCCCGTCTAACATGACGCGATACCAAACGCCCGTCTAACATGACGCGATACCAAACGCCCGTCTAACACGACGCGATACCAAACGCCCCTCAAACAAACGCGACACCAAACGCCCGTCTAACATGACGCGACACCAAACGCCCATCTAACATGACGCGACACCAAACGCCCGTCTAACATGACGCGACACCAAACGCCCGTCTAACATGACGCGATACCAAACGCCCGTCTAACATGACGCGATACCAAACGCCCGTCTAACATGACGTGACACCACACGCCCGTCTAACATGACGCGATACCAAACGCCCGTCTAACATGACGCGACACCAAACGCCCGTCTAACATGACGCGATACCAAACGCCCGTCTAACATGACGCGACACCAAACGCCCGTCTAACATGACGCGACGCCAAACGCCCGTCTAACATGACGCGACACCAAACGCCCATCTAACATGAGGTGATGCCAAACGCCCGTCTAACATGACGCGATACCAAACGCCCGTCTAACATGACGCGATACCAAACGCCCGTCTAACATGACGCGATACCAAACGCCCGTCTAACATGACGCGATACCAAACGCCCGTCTAACATGACGCGATACCAAACGCCCGTCTAACATGACGCGATGACAAACGCCCGTCTAACATGACGCGATACCAAACGCCCGTCTAACATGACGTGATACTAAACGCCCGTCTAACATGACGTGACACCAAACGCCCGTCTAACATGACGCGATACCAAACGCCCGTCTAACATGACGTGATACCAAACGCCCGTCTAACATGACGCGATACCAAACGCCCTCTAACATGACGCGATACCAAACGCCCTCTAACATGACGAGATACTAAACGCCCGTCTAACATGACGCGATACCAAACGCCCGTCTAACATGACGCGATACCAAACGCCCGTCTAACATGACGTGATACCAAACGCCCGTCTAACATGACGCGATACCAAACGCCAGTCTAACATGACGCGATACCAAACGCCCGTCTAACATGACGCGATACCAAACGCCCGTCTAACATGACGCGACGCCAAACGCCCGTGTAACATGGCGCGATGCCAAACGCCCGTCTAAATTGACGCGATACCAAACGCCCGTCTAACATGACGCGATACCAAACGCCCGTCTAACACGACGCGATACCAAACGCCCAACTAACATGACGCGATACCAAACGCCCGTCTAACATGACGCGATACCATACGCCCGTCTAACATGACGCGATACCAAACGCCCGTCTAACATGACGCGATACCAAACGCCCGTCTAAGATGACGCGATACCAAACGCCTGTCTAACATGACGCGATACCAAACGCCCGTCTAACATGACGTGATGCCAAACGCCCGTCTAACATGACGCGACGCCAAACGCCCGTCTAACATGACGCGATACCAAACGCCCGTCTAACACGACGCGATACCAAACGCCCCTCAAACAAACGCGACACCAAACGCCCGTCTAACATGACGCGATACCAAACGCCCGTCTAACATGACGCGATGCCAAACGCCCGTCTAACATGACGCGATACCAAACGCCCGTCTAACACGACGCGATACCAAACGCCCCTCAAACAAACGCGACACCAAACGCCCGTCTAACATGACGCGACACCAAACGCCCGTCTAACATGACGCGATACCAAACGCCCGTCTAACATGACGCGACACCAAACGCCCGTCTAACATGACGCGATACCAAACGCCCGTCTAACATGACGTGATACCAAACGCCCGTCTAACATGACGCGACACCAAACGCCCGTCTAACATGACGCGATACCAAACGCCCGTCTAACATGACGCGACACCAAACGCCCGTCTAACATGACGCGACGCCAAACGCCCGTCTAACATGACGCGACACCAAACGCCCGTCTAACATGACGCGATACCAAACGCCCGTCTAACATGACGCGATGCCAAACGCCCGTCTAACATGACGCGATACCAAACGCCCGTCTAACATGACGTGATACTAAACGCCCGTCTAACATGACGCGATACCAAACGCCCGTCTAACATGACGCGATACCAAACGCCCGTCTAACATGACGCGATACTAAACGCCCGTCTAACATGACGCGATACCAAACGCCCGTCTAACATGACGTGACACCAAACGCCCGTCTAACATGACGCGATACCAAACGCCCGTCTAACATGACGCGATACCAAACGCCCGTCTAACATGACGCGATGCCAAACGCCCGTCTAACATGACGCGATACCAAACGCCCGTCTAACATGACGCGATGCCAAACGCCCGTCTAACATGACGCGATACCAAACGCCCGTCTAACATGACGCGATGCCAAACGCCCGTCTAACATGACGCGATACCAAACGCCCGTCTAACATGACGTGATACTAAACGCCCGTCTAACATGACGCGATACCAAACGCCCGTCTAACATGACGCGATACCAAACGCCCGTCTAACATGACGCGATACTAAACGCCCGTCTAACATGACGCGATACCAAACGCCCGTCTAACATGACGTGACACCAAACGCCCGTCTAACATGACGCGATACCAAACGCCCGTCTAACATGACGCGATACCAAACGCCCGTCTAACATGACGCGATACCAAACGCCCGTCTAACATGACGCGATGCCAAACGCCCGTCTAACATGACGCGATACCAAACGCCCGTCTAACATGACGCGATGCCAAACGCCCGTCTAACATGACGCGATACCAAACGCCCGTCTAACATGACGCGATACCAAACGCCCGTCTAACATGACGCGATACCAAACGCCCGTCTAACATGACGCGATACCAAACGCCCGTCTAACACCACGCGATACCAAACGCCCCTCAAACAAACGCGACACCAAACGCCCGTCTAACATGACGCGACGCCAAACGCCCGTCTAACATGACGCGATACCAAACGCCCGTCTAACATGACGCGACGCCAAACGCCCGTCTAACATGACGCGATGCCAAACGCCCGTCTAACATGACGCGATACCAAACGCCCGTCTAACATGACGCGACGCCAAACGCCCGTCTAACATGACGCGATGCCAAACGCCCGTCTAACATGACGCGATGCCAAACGCCCGTCTAACATGACGCGATACCAAACGCCCGTCTAACATGACGCGATACCAAACGCCCGTCTAACATGACGCGACACCAAACGCCCGTCTAACATGACGCGATACCAAACGCCCGTCTAACATGACGCGACACCAAACGCCCGTCTAACATGACGCGACGCCAAACGCCCGTCTAACATGACGCGACGCCAAACGCCCGTCTAACATGACGCGACGCCAAACGCCCGTCTAACATGACGCGACACCAAACGCCCGTCTAACATGACGCGACACCAAACGCCCGTCTAACATGACGCGACGCCAAACGCCCGTCTAACATGACGCGACACCCAACGCCCGTCTAACATGACGCGACACCAAACGCCCGTCTAACATGACGCGATACCAAACGCCCGTCTAACATGACGCGATACCAAACGCCTGTCTAACATGACGCGATACCAAACGCCCGTCTAACATGACGTGATGCCAAACGCCCGTCTAACATGACGCGACGCCAAACGCCCGTCTAACATGACGCGATACCAAACGCCCGTCTAACACGACGCGATACCAAACGCCCCTCAAACAAACGCGACACCAAACGCCCGTCTAACATGACGCGATACCAAACGCCCGTCTAACATGACGCGATGCCAAACGCCCGTCTAACATGACGCGATACCAAACGCCCGTCTAACACGACGCGATACCAAACGCCCCTCAAACAAACGCGACACCAAACGCCCGTCTAACATGACGCGATACCAAACGCCCGTCTAACATGACGCGATACCAAACGCCCGTCTAAAATGACGCGAAACCAAACGCCCGTCTAAAATGACGCGATACCAAACGCCCGTCTAACATGACGTGATACCAAACGCCCGTCTAACATGACGCGACACCAAACGACCGTCTAACATGACGCGACACCAAACGCCCGTCTAACATGACGCGACACCAAACGCCCGTCTAACATGACGCGACACCAAACGCCCGTCTAACATGACGCGATACCAAACGCCCGTCTAACATGACGCGATACCAAACGCCCGTCTAACATGACGTGACACCACACGCCCGTCTAACATGACGCGATACCAAACGCCCGTCTAACATGACGCGACACCAAACGCCCGTCTAACATGACGCGATACCAAACGCCCGTCTAACATGACGCGACACCAAACGCCCGTCTAACATGACGCGACGCCAAACGCCCGTCTAACATGACGCGACACCAAACGCCCATCTAACATGAGGTGATGCCAAACGCCCGTCTAACATGACGCGATACCAAACGCCCGTCTAACATGACGCGATACCAAACGCCCGTCTAACATGACGCGATACCAAACGCCCGTCTAACATGACGCGATACCAAACGCCCGTCTAACATGACGCGATACCAAACGCCCGTCTAACATGACGCGATGACAAACGCCCGTCTAACATGACGCGATACCAAACGCCCGTCTAACATGACGTGATACTAAACGCCCGTCTAACATGACGTGACACCAAACGCCCGTCTAACATGACGCGATACCAAACGCCCGTCTAACATGACGTGATACCAAACGCCCGTCTAACATGACGCGATACCAAACGCCCTCTAACATGACGCGATACCAAACGCCCTCTAACATGACGAGATACTAAACGCCCGTCTAACATGACGCGATACCAAACGCCCGTCTAACATGACGCGATACCAAACGCCCGTCTAACATGACGTGATACCAAACGCCCGTCTAACATGACGCGATACCAAACGCCAGTCTAACATGACGCGATACCAAACGCCCGTCTAACATGACGCGATACCAAACGCCCGTCTAACATGACGCGACGCCAAACGCCCGTGTAACATGGCGCGATGCCAAACGCCCGTCTAAATTGACGCGATACCAAACGCCCGTCTAACATGACGCGATACCAAACGCCCGTCTAACACGACGCGATACCAAACGCCCAACTAACATGACGCGATACCAAACGCCCGTCTAACATGACGCGATACCATACGCCCGTCTAACATGACGCGATACCAAACGCCCGTCTAACATGACGCGATACCAAACGCCCGTCTAAGATGACGCGATACCAAACGCCTGTCTAACATGACGCGATACCAAACGCCCGTCTAACATGACGTGATGCCAAACGCCCGTCTAACATGACGCGACGCCAAACGCCCGTCTAACATGACGCGATACCAAACGCCCGTCTAACACGACGCGATACCAAACGCCCCTCAAACAAACGCGACACCAAACGCCCGTCTAACATGACGCGACACCAAACGCCCGTCTAACATGACGCGATACCAAACGCCCGTCTAACATGACGCGACACCAAACGCCCGTCTAACATGACGCGATACCAAACGCCCGTCTAACATGACGCGATACCAAACGCCCGTCTAACACGACGCGATACCAAACGCCCAACTAACATGACGCGATACCAAACGCCCGTCTAACATGACGCGATACCATACGCCCGTCTAACATGACGCGATACCAAACGCCCGTCTAACATGACGCGATACCAAACGCCCGTCTAAGATGACGCGATACCAAACGCCTGTCTAACATGACGCGATACCAAACGCCCGTCTAACATGACGTGATGCCAAACGCCCGTCTAACATGACGCGACGCCAAACGCCCGTCTAACATGACGCGATACCAAACGCCCGTCTAACACGACGCGATACCAAACGCCCCTCAAACAAACGCGACACCAAACGCCCGTCTAACATGACGCGATACCAAACGCCCGTCTAACATGACGCGATGCCAAACGCCCGTCTAACATGACGCGATACCAAACGCCCGTCTAACACGACGCGATACCAAACGCCCCTCAAACAAACGCGACACCAAACGCCCGTCTAACATGACGCGACACCAAACGCCCGTCTAACATGACGCGATACCAAACGCCCGTCTAACATGACGCGACACCAAACGCCCGTCTAACATGACGCGATACCAAACGCCCGTCTAACATGACGCGATACCAAACGCCCGTCTAACACGACGCGATGCCAAACGCCCGTCTAACATGACGCGATACCAAACGCCCGTCTAACACAACGCGATACCAAACGCCCCTCAAACAAACGCGACACCAAACGCCCGTCTAACATGACGCGACGCCAAACGCCCGTCTAACATGACGCGATACCAAACGCCCGTCTAACATGACGCGACGCCAAACGCCCGTCTAACATGACGCGATGCCAAACGCCCGTCTAACATGACGCGATACCAAACGCCCGTCTAACATGACGCGACGCCAAACGCCCGTCTAACATGACGCGATGCCAAACGCCCGTCTAACATGACGCGATGCCAAACGCCCGTCTAACATGACGCGATACCAAACGCCCGTCTAACATGACGCGATACCAAACGCCCGTCTAACATGACGCGACACCAAACGCCCGTCTAACATGACGCGATACCAAACGCCCGTCTAACATGACGCGACACCAAACGCCCGTCTAACATGACGCGACGCCAAACGCCCGTCTAACATGACGCGACGCCAAACGCCCGTCTAACATGACGCGACGCCAAACGCCCGTCTAACATGACGCGACACCAAACGCCCGTCTAACATGACGCGACACCAAACGCCCGTCTAACATGACGCGACGCCAAACGCCCGTCTAACATGACGCGACACCCAACGCCCGTCTAACATGACGCGACACCAAACGCCCGTCTAACATGACGCGATACCAAACGCCCGTCTAACATGACGCGATACCAAACGCCTGTCTAACATGACGCGATACCAAACGCCCGTCTAACATGACGTGATGCCAAACGCCCGTCTAACATGACGCGACGCCAAACGCCCGTCTAACATGACGCGATACCAAACGCCCGTCTAACACGACGCGATACCAAACGCCCCTCAAACAAACGCGACACCAAACGCCCGTCTAACATGACGCGATACCAAACGCCCGTCTAACATGACGCGATGCCAAACGCCCGTCTAACATGACGCGATACCAAACGCCCGTCTAACACGACGCGATACCAAACGCCCCTCAAACAAACGCGACACCAAACGCCCGTCTAACATGACGCGACACCAAACGCCCGTCTAACATGACGCGATACCAAACGCCCGTCTAAAATGACGCGAAACCAAACGCCCGTCTAACATGACGCGATACCAAACGCCCGTCTAACATGACGTGATACCAAACGCCCGTCTAACATGACGCGACACCAAACGACCGTCTAACATGACGCGATACCAAACGCCCGTCTAACATGACGCGACACCAAACGCCCGTCTAACATGACGCGACACCAAACGCCCGTCTAACATGACGCGACACCAAACGCCCGTCTAACATGACGCGACACCAAACGCCCGTCTAACATGACGCGATACCAAACGCCCGTCTAACATGACGCGATACCAAACGCCCGTCTAACATGACGTGACACCACACGCCCGTCTAACATGACGCGATACCAAACGCCCGTCTAACATGACGCGACACCAAACGCCCGTCTAACATGACGCGATACCAAACGCCCGTCTAACATGACGCGACACCAAACGCCCGTCTAACATGACGCGACGCCAAACGCCCGTCTAACATGACGCGACACCAAACGCCCATCTAACATGAGGTGATGCCAAACGCCCGTCTAACATGACGCGATACCAAACGCCCGTCTAACATGACGCGATACCAAACGCCCGTCTAACATGACGCGATACCAAACGCCCGTCTAACATGACGCGATACCAAACGCCCGTCTAACATGACGCGATACCAAACGCCCGTCTAACATGACGCGATGACAAACGCCCGTCTAACATGACGCGATACCAAACGCCCGTCTAACATGACGTGATACTAAACGCCCGTCTAACATGACGTGACACCAAACGCCCGTCTAACATGACGCGATACCAAACGCCCGTCTAACATGACGTGATACCAAACGCCCGTCTAACATGACGCGATACCAAACGCCCTCTAACATGACGCGATACCAAACGCCCTCTAACATGACGAGATACTAAACGCCCGTCTAACATGACGCGATACCAAACGCCCGTCTAACATGACGCGATACCAAACGCCCGTCTAACATGACGTGATACCAAACGCCCGTCTAACATGACGCGATACCAAACGCCAGTCTAACATGACGCGATACCAAACGCCCGTCTAACATGACGCGATACCAAACGCCCGTCTAACATGACGCGACGCCAAACGCCCGTGTAACATGGCGCGATGCCAAACGCCCGTCTAAATTGACGCGATACCAAACGCCCGTCTAACATGACGCGATACCAAACGCCCGTCTAACACGACGCGATACCAAACGCCCAACTAACATGACGCGATACCAAACGCCCGTCTAACATGACGCGATACCATACGCCCGTCTAACATGACGCGATACCAAACGCCCGTCTAACATGACGCGATACCAAACGCCCGTCTAAGATGACGCGATACCAAACGCCTGTCTAACATGACGCGATACCAAACGCCCGTCTAACATGACGTGATGCCAAACGCCCGTCTAACATGACGCGACGCCAAACGCCCGTCTAACATGACGCGATACCAAACGCCCGTCTAACACGACGCGATACCAAACGCCCCTCAAACAAACGCGACACCAAACGCCCGTCTAACATGACGCGACACCAAACGCCCGTCTAACATGACGCGATACCAAACGCCCGTCTAACATGACGCGACACCAAACGCCCGTCTAACATGACGCGATACCAAACGCCCGTCTAACATGACGCGATACCAAACGCCCGTCTAACACGACGCGATACCAAACGCCCAACTAACATGACGCGATACCAAACGCCCGTCTAACATGACGCGATACCATACGCCCGTCTAACATGACGCGATACCAAACGCCCGTCTAACATGACGCGATACCAAACGCCCGTCTAAGATGACGCGATACCAAACGCCTGTCTAACATGACGCGATACCAAACGCCCGTCTAACATGACGTGATGCCAAACGCCCGTCTAACATGACGCGACGCCAAACGCCCGTCTAACATGACGCGATACCAAACGCCCGTCTAACACGACGCGATACCAAACGCCCCTCAAACAAACGCGACACCAAACGCCCGTCTAACATGACGCGATACCAAACGCCCGTCTAACATGACGCGATGCCAAACGCCCGTCTAACATGACGCGATACCAAACGCCCGTCTAACACGACGCGATACCAAACGCCCCTCAAACAAACGCGACACCAAACGCCCGTCTAACATGACGCGACACCAAACGCCCGTCTAACATGACGCGATACCAAACGCCCGTCTAACATGACGCGACACCAAACGCCCGTCTAACATGACGCGATACCAAACGCCCGTCTAACATGACGTGATACCAAACGCCCGTCTAACATGACGCGACACCAAACGCCCGTCTAACATGACGCGATGCCAAACGCCCGTCTAACATGACGCGACACCAAACGCCCGTCTAACATGACGCGACGCCAAACGCCCGTCTAACATGACGCGACACCAAACGCCCGTCTAACATGACGCGATACCAAACGCCCGTCTAACATGACGCGATGCCAAACGCCCGTCTAACATGACGCGATACCAAACGCCCGTCTAACATGACGTGATACTAAACGCCCGTCTAACATGACGCGATACCAAACGCCCGTCTAACATGACGCGATACCAAACGCCCGTCTAACATGACGCGATACTAAACGCCCGTCTAACATGACGCGATACCAAACGCCCGTCTAACATGACGTGACACCAAACGCCCGTCTAACATGACGCGATACCAAACGCCCGTCTAACATGACGCGATACCAAACGCCCGTCTAACATGACGCGATACCAAACGCCCGTCTAACATGACGCGATGCCAAACGCCCGTCTAACATGACGCGATACCAAACGCCCGTCTAACATGACGCGATGCCAAACGCCCGTCTAACATGACGCGATACCAAACGCCCGTCTAACATGACGCGATGCCAAACGCCCGTCTAACATGACGCGATACCAAACGCCCGTCTAACATGACGTGATACTAAACGCCCGTCTAACATGACGCGATACCAAACGCCCGTCTAACATGACGCGATACCAAACGCCCGTCTAACATGACGCGATACTAAACGCCCGTCTAACATGACGCGATACCAAACGCCCGTCTAACATGACGCGACACCAAACGCCCGTCTAACATGACGCGATACCAAACGCCCGTCTAACATGACGCGATACCAAACGCCCGTCTAACATGACGCGATACCAAACGCCCGTCTAACATGACGCGATGCCAAACGCCCGTCTAACATGACGCGATACCAAACGCCCGTCTAACATGACGCGATGCCAAACGCCCGTCTAACATGACGCGATACCAAACGCCCGTCTAACATGACGCGATACCCAACGCCCGTCTAACACGACGCGATGCCAAACGCCCGTCTAACATGACGCGATACCAAACGCCCGTCTAACACAACGCGATACCAAACGCCCCTCAAACAAACGCGACACCAAACGCCCGTCTAACATGACGCGACGCCAAACGCCCGTCTAACATGACGCGATACCAAACGCCCGTCTAACATGACGCGACGCCAAACGCCCGTCTAACATGACGCGATGCCAAACGCCCGTCTAACATGACGCGATACCAAACGCCCGTCTAACATGACGCGACGCCAAACGCCCGTCTAACATGACGCGATGCCAAACGCCCGTCTAACATGACGCGATGCCAAACGCCCGTCTAACATGACGCGATACCAAACGCCCGTCTAACATGACGCGATACCAAACGCCCGTCTAACATGACGCGACACCAAACGCCCGTCTAACATGACGCGATACCAAACGCCCGTCTAACATGACGCGACACCAAACGCCCGTCTAACATGACGCGACGCCAAACGCCCGTCTAACATGACGCGACGCCAAACGCCCGTCTAACATGACGCGATACCAAACGCCCGTCTAACATGACGCGACGCCAAACGCCCGTCTAACATGACGCGACACCAAACGCCCGTCTAACATGACGCGACACCAAACGCCCGTCTAACATGACGCGACGCCAAACGCCCGTCTAACATGACGCGACACCCAACGCCCGTCTAACATGACGCGACACCAAACGCCCGTCTAACATGACGCGATACCAAACGCCCGTCTAACATGACGCGATACCAAACGCCTGTCTAACATGACGCGATACCAAACGCCCGTCTAACATGACGTGATGCCAAACGCCCGTCTAACATGACGCGACGCCAAACGCCCGTCTAACATGACGCGATACCAAACGCCCGTCTAACACGACGCGATACCAAACGCCCCTCAAACAAACGCGACACCAAACGCCCGTCTAACATGACGCGATACCAAACGCCCGTCTAACATGACGCGATGCCAAACGCCCGTCTAACATGACGCGATACCAAACGCCCGTCTAACACGACGCGATACCAAACGCCCCTCAAACAAACGCGACACCAAACGCCCGTCTAACATGACGCGACACCAAACGCCCGTCTAACATGACGCGATACCAAACGCCCGTCTAAAATGACGCGAAACCAAACGCCCGTCTAACATGACGCGATACCAAACGCCCGTCTAACATGACGTGATACCAAACGCCCGTCTAACATGACGCGACACCAAACGACCGTCTAACATGACGCGATACCAAACGCCCGTCTAACATGACGCGACACCAAACGCCCGTCTAACATGACGCGACGCCAAACGCCCGTCTAACATGACGCGACACCAAACGCCCGTCTAACATGACGCGATACCAAACGCCCGTCTAACATGACGCGATGCCAAACGCCCGTCTAACATGACGCGATACCAAACGCCCGTCTAACATGACGTGATACTAAACGCCCGTCTAACATGACGCGATACCAAACGCCCGTCTAACATGACGCGATACCAAACGCCCGTCTAACATGACGCGATACTAAACGCCCGTCTAACATGACGCGATACCAAACGCCCGTCTAACATGACGTGACACCAAACGCCCGTCTAACATGACGCGATACCAAACGCCCGTCTAACATGACGCGATACCAAACGCCCGTCTAACATGACGCGATACCAAACGCCCGTCTAACATGACGCGATGCCAAACGCCCGTCTAACATGACGCGATACCAAACGCCCGTCTAACATGACGCGATGCCAAACGCCCGTCTAACATGACGCGATACCAAACGCCCGTCTAACATGACGCGATGCCAAACGCCCGTGTAACATGGCGCGATGCCAAACGCCCGTCTAAATTGACGCGATACCAAACGCCCGTCTAACATGACGCGATACCAAACGCCCGTCTAACACGACGCGATACCAAACGCCCAACTAACATGACGCGATACCAAACGCCCGTCTAACATGACGCGATACCATACGCCCGTCTAACATGACGCGATACCAAACGCCCGTCTAACATGACGCGATACCAAACGCCCGTCTAAGATGACGCGATACCAAACGCCTGTCTAACATGACGCGATACCAAACGCCCGTCTAACATGACGTGATGCCAAACGCCCGTCTAACATGACGCGACGCCAAACGCCCGTCTAACATGACGCGATACCAAACGCCCGTCTAACACGACGCGATACCAAACGCCCCTCAAACAAACGCGACACCAAACGCCCGTCTAACATGACGCGATACCAAACGCCCGTCTAACATGACGCGATGCCAAACGCCCGTCTAACATGACGCGATACCAAACGCCCGTCTAACACGACGCGATACCAAACGCCCCTCAAACAAACGCGACACCAAACGCCCGTCTAACATGACGCGACACCAAACGCCCGTCTAACATGACGCGATACCAAACGCCCGTCTAACATGACGCGACACCAAACGCCCGTCTAACATGACGCGATACCAAACGCCCGTCTAACATGACGCGATACCAAACGCCCGTCTAACACGACGCGATACCAAACGCCCAACTAACATGACGCGATACCAAACGCCCGTCTAACATGACGTGATACTAAACGCCCGTCTAACATGACGCGATACCAAACGCCCGTCTAACATGGCGCGATACCAAACGCCCGTCTAACATGACGCGATACCAAACGCCCGTCTAAGATGACGCGATACCAAACGCCTGTCTAACATGACGCGATACCAAACGCCCGTCTAACATGACGTGATGCCAAACGCCCGTCTAACATGACGCGACGCCAAACGCCCGTCTAACATGACGCGATACCAAACGCCCGTCTAACACGACGCGATACCAAACGCCCCTCAAACAAACGCGACACCAAACGCCCGTCTAACATGACGCGATACCAAACGCCCGTCTAACATGACGCGATGCCAAACGCCCGTCTAACATGACGCGATACCAAACGCCCGTCTAACACGACGCGATACCAAACGCCCCTCAAACAAACGCGACACCAAACGCCCGTCTAACATGACGCGACACCAAACGCCCGTCTAACATGACGCGATACCAAACGCCCGTCTAACATGACGCGACACCAAACGCCCGTCTAACATGACGCGATACCAAACGCCCGTCTAACATGACGTGATACCAAACGCCCGTCTAACATGACGCGACACCAAACGCCCGTCTAACATGACGCGATGCCAAACGCCCGTCTAACATGACGCGACACCAAACGCCCGTCTAACATGACGCGACGCCAAACGCCCGTCTAACATGACGCGACACCAAACGCCCGTCTAACATGACGCGATACCAAACGCCCGTCTAACATGACGCGATGCCAAACGCCCGTCTAACATGACGCGATACCAAACGCCCGTCTAACATGACGTGATACTAAACGCCCGTCTAACATGACGCGATACCAAACGCCCGTCTAACATGACGCGATACCAAACGCCCGTCTAACATGACGCGATACTAAACGCCCGTCTAACATGACGCGATACCAAACGCCCGTCTAACATGACGTGACACCAAACGCCCGTCTAACATGACGCGATACCAAACGCCCGTCTAACATGACGCGATACCAAACGCCCGTCTAACATGACGCGATACCAAACGCCCGTCTAACATGACGCGATGCCAAACGCCCGTCTAACATGACGCGATACCAAACGCCCGTCTAACATGACGCGATGCCAAACGCCCGTCTAACATGACGCGATACCAAACGCCCGTCTAACATGACGCGATGCCAAACGCCCGTCTAACATGACGCGATACCAAACGCCCGTCTAACATGACGTGATACTAAACGCCCGTCTAACATGACGCGATACCAAACGCCCGTCTAACATGACGCGATACCAAACGCCCGTCTAACATGACGCGATACTAAACGCCCGTCTAACATGACGCGATACCAAACGCCCGTCTAACATGACGTGACACCAAACGCCCGTCTAACATGACGCGATACCAAACGCCCGTCTAACATGACGCGATACCAAACGCCCGTCTAACATGACGCGATACCAAACGCCCGTCTAACATGACGCGATGCCAAACGCCCGTCTAACATGACGCGATACCAAACGCCCGTCTAACATGACGCGATGCCAAACGCCCGTCTAACATGACGCGATACCAAACGCCCGTCTAACATGACGCGATACCCAACGCCCGTCTAACACGACGCGATGCCAAACGCCCGTCTAACATGACGCGATACCAAACGCCCGTCTAACACAACGCGATACCAAACGCCCCTCAAACAAACGCGACACCAAACGCCCGTCTAACATGACGCGACGCCAAACGCCCGTCTAACATGACGCGATACCAAACGCCCGTCTAACATGACGCGACGCCAAACGCCCGTCTAACATGACGCGATGCCAAACGCCCGTCTAACATGACGCGATACCAAACGCCCGTCTAACATGACGCGACGCCAAACGCCCGTCTAACATGACGCGATGCCAAACGCCCGTCTAACATGACGCGATGCCAAACGCCCGTCTAACATGACGCGATACCAAACGCCCGTCTAACATGACGCGATACCAAACGCCCGTCTAACATGACGCGACACCAAACGCCCGTCTAACATGACGCGATACCAAACGCCCGTCTAACATGACGCGACACCAAACGCCCGTCTAACATGACGCGACGCCAAACGCCCGTCTAACATGACGCGACGCCAAACGCCCGTCTAACATGACGCGATACCAAACGCCCGTCTAACATGACGCGACGCCAAACGCCCGTCTAACATGACGCGACACCAAACGCCCGTCTAACATGACGCGACACCAAACGCCCGTCTAACATGACGCGACGCCAAACGCCCGTCTAACATGACGCGACACCCAACGCCCGTCTAACATGACGCGACACCAAACGCCCGTCTAACATGACGCGATACCAAACGCCCGTCTAACATGACGCGATACCAAACGCCTGTCTAACATGACGCGATACCAAACGCCCGTCTAACATGACGTGATGCCAAACGCCCGTCTAACATGACGCGACGCCAAACGCCCGTCTAACATGACGCGATACCAAACGCCCGTCTAACACGACGCGATACCAAACGCCCCTCAAACAAACGCGACACCAAACGCCCGTCTAACATGACGCGATACCAAACGCCCGTCTAACATGACGCGATGCCAAACGCCCGTCTAACATGACGCGATACCAAACGCCCGTCTAACACGACGCGATACCAAACGCCCCTCAAACAAACGCGACACCAAACGCCCGTCTAACATGACGCGACACCAAACGCCCGTCTAACATGACGCGATACCAAACGCCCGTCTAAAATGACGCGAAACCAAACGCCCGTCTAACATGACGCGATACCAAACGCCCGTCTAACATGACGTGATACCAAACGCCCGTCTAACATGACGCGACACCAAACGACCGTCTAACATGACGCGATACCAAACGCCCGTCTAACATGACGCGACACCAAACGCCCGTCTAACATGACGCGACGCCAAACGCCCGTCTAACATGACGCGACACCAAACGCCCGTCTAACATGACGCGATACCAAACGCCCGTCTAACATGACGCGATGCCAAACGCCCGTCTAACATGACGCGATACCAAACGCCCGTCTAACATGACGTGATACTAAACGCCCGTCTAACATGACGCGATACCAAACGCCCGTCTAACATGACGCGATACTAAACGCCCGTCTAACATGACGCGATACCAAACGCCCGTCTAACATGACGCGACGCCAAACGCCCGTCTAACATGACGCGACACCCAACGCCCGTCTAACATGACGCGACACCAAACGCCCGTCTAACATGACGCGATACCAAACGCCCGTCTAACATGACGCGATACCAAACGCCTGTCTAACATGACGCGATACCAAACGCCCGTCTAACATGACGTGATGCCAAACGCCCGTCTAACATGACGCGACACCAAACGCCCGTCTAACATGACGCGATACCAAACGCCCGTCTAACACGACGCGATACCAAACGCCCCTCAAACAAACGCGACACCAAACGCCCGTCTAACATGACGCGATACCAAACGCCCGTCTAACATGACGCGATGCCAAACGCCCGTCTAACATGACGCGATACCAAACGCCCGTCTAACACGACGCGATACCAAACGCCCCTCAAACAAACGCGACACCAAACGCCCGTCTAACATGACGCGACACCAAACGCCCGTCTAACATGACGCGATACCAAACGCCCGTCTAAAATGACGCGAAACCAAACGCCCGTCTAACATGACGCGATACCAAACGCCCGTCTAACATGACGTGATACCAAACGCCCGTCTAACATGACGCGACACCAAACGACCGTCTAACATGACGCGATACCAAACGCCCGTCTAACATGACGCGACACCAAACGCCCGTCTAACATGACGCGACGCCAAACGCCCGTCTAACATGACGCGACACCAAACGCCCGTCTAACATGACGCGATACCAAACGCCCGTCTAACATGACGCGATGCCAAACGCCCGTCTAACATGACGCGATACCAAACGCCCGTCTAACATGACGTGATACTAAACGCCCGTCTAACATGACGCGATACCAAACGCCCGTCTAACATGACGCGATACCAAACGCCCGTCTAACATGACGCGATACTAAACGCCCGTCTAACATGACGCGATACCAAACGCCCGTCTAACATGACGTGACACCAAACGCCCGTCTAACATGACGCGATACCAAACGCCCGTCTAACATGACGCGATACCAAACGCCCGTCTAACATGACGCGATACCAAACGCCCGTCTAACATGACGCGATGCCAAACGCCCGTCTAACATGACGCGATACCAAACGCCCGTCTAACATGACGCGATGCCAAACGCCCGTCTAACATGACGCGATACCAAACGCCCGTCTAACATGACGCGATGCCAAACGCCCGTGTAACATGGCGCGATGCCAAACGCCCGTCTAAATTGACGCGATACCAAACGCCCGTCTAACATGACGCGATACCAAACGCCCGTCTAACACGACGCGATACCAAACGCCCAACTAACATGACGCGATACCAAACGCCCGTCTAACATGACGCGATACCATACGCCCGTCTAACATGACGCGATACCAAACGCCCGTCTAACATGACGCGATACCAAACGCCCGTCTAAGATGACGCGATACCAAACGCCTGTCTAACATGACGCGATACCAAACGCCCGTCTAACATGACGTGATGCCAAACGCCCGTCTAACATGACGCGACGCCAAACGCCCGTCTAACATGACGCGATACCAAACGCCCGTCTAACACGACGCGATACCAAACGCCCCTCAAACAAACGCGACACCAAACGCCCGTCTAACATGACGCGATACCAAACGCCCGTCTAACATGACGCGATGCCAAACGCCCGTCTAACATGACGCGATACCAAACGCCCGTCTAACACGACGCGATACCAAACGCCCCTCAAACAAACGCGACACCAAACGCCCGTCTAACATGACGCGACACCAAACGCCCGTCTAACATGACGCGATACCAAACGCCCGTCTAACATGACGCGACACCAAACGCCCGTCTAACATGACGCGATACCAAACGCCCGTCTAACATGACGCGATACCAAACGCCCGTCTAACACGACGCGATACCAAACGCCCAACTAACATGACGCGATACCAAACGCCCGTCTAACATGACGTGATACTAAACGCCCGTCTAACATGACGCGATACCAAACGCCCGTCTAACATGGCGCGATACCAAACGCCCGTCTAACATGACGCGATACCAAACGCCCGTCTAAGATGACGCGATACCAAACGCCTGTCTAACATGACGCGATACCAAACGCCCGTCTAACATGACGTGATGCCAAACGCCCGTCTAACATGACGCGACGCCAAACGCCCGTCTAACATGACGCGATACCAAACGCCCGTCTAACACGACGCGATACCAAACGCCCCTCAAACAAACGCGACACCAAACGCCCGTCTAACATGACGCGATACCAAACGCCCGTCTAACATGACGCGATGCCAAACGCCCGTCTAACATGACGCGATACCAAACGCCCGTCTAACACGACGCGATACCAAACGCCCCTCAAACAAACGCGACACCAAACGCCCGTCTAACATGACGCGACACCAAACGCCCGTCTAACATGACGCGATACCAAACGCCCGTCTAACATGACGCGACACCAAACGCCCGTCTAACATGACGCGATACCAAACGCCCGTCTAACATGACGTGATACCAAACGCCCGTCTAACATGACGCGACACCAAACGCCCGTCTAACATGACGCGATGCCAAACGCCCGTCTAACATGACGCGACACCAAACGCCCGTCTAACATGACGCGACGCCAAACGCCCGTCTAACATGACGCGACACCAAACGCCCGTCTAACATGACGCGATACCAAACGCCCGTCTAACATGACGCGATGCCAAACGCCCGTCTAACATGACGCGATACCAAACGCCCGTCTAACATGACGTGATACTAAACGCCCGTCTAACATGACGCGATACCAAACGCCCGTCTAACATGACGCGATACCAAACGCCCGTCTAACATGACGCGATACTAAACGCCCGTCTAACATGACGCGATACCAAACGCCCGTCTAACATGACGTGACACCAAACGCCCGTCTAACATGACGCGATACCAAACGCCCGTCTAACATGACGCGATACCAAACGCCCGTCTAACATGACGCGATACCAAACGCCCGTCTAACATGACGCGATGCCAAACGCCCGTCTAACATGACGCGATACCAAACGCCCGTCTAACATGACGCGATGCCAAACGCCCGTCTAACATGACGCGATACCAAACGCCCGTCTAACATGACGCGATGCCAAACGCCCGTCTAACATGACGCGATACCAAACGCCCGTCTAACATGACGTGATACTAAACGCCCGTCTAACATGACGCGATACCAAACGCCCGTCTAACATGACGCGATACCAAACGCCCGTCTAACATGACGCGATACTAAACGCCCGTCTAACATGACGCGATACCAAACGCCCGTCTAACATGACGTGACACCAAACGCCCGTCTAACATGACGCGATACCAAACGCCCGTCTAACATGACGCGATACCAAACGCCCGTCTAACATGACGCGATACCAAACGCCCGTCTAACATGACGCGATGCCAAACGCCCGTCTAACATGACGCGATACCAAACGCCCGTCTAACATGACGCGATGCCAAACGCCCGTCTAACATGACGCGATACCAAACGCCCGTCTAACATGACGCGATACCCAACGCCCGTCTAACACGACGCGATGCCAAACGCCCGTCTAACATGACGCGATACCAAACGCCCGTCTAACACAACGCGATACCAAACGCCCCTCAAACAAACGCGACACCAAACGCCCGTCTAACATGAAGCGACGCCAAACGCCCGTCTAACATGACGCGATACCAAACGCCCGTCTAACATGACGCGACGCCAAACGCCCGTCTAACATGACGCGATGCCAAACGCCCGTCTAACATGACGCGATACCAAACGCCCGTCTAACATGACGCGACGCCAAACGCCCGTCTAACATGACGCGATGCCAAACGCCCGTCTAACATGACGCGATGCCAAACGCCCGTCTAACATGACGCGATACCAAACGCCCGTCTAACATGACGCGATACCAAACGCCCGTCTAACATGACGCGACACCAAACGCCCGTCTAACATGACGCGATACCAAACGCCCGTCTAACATGACGCGACACCAAACGCCCGTCTAACATGACGCGACGCCAAACGCCCGTCTAACATGACGCGACGCCAAACGCCCGTCTAACATGACGCGATACCAAACGCCCGTCTAACATGACGCGACGCCAAACGCCCGTCTAACATGACGCGACACCAAACGCCCGTCTAACATGACGCGACACCAAACGCCCGTCTAACATGACGCGACGCCAAACGCCCGTCTAACATGACGCGACACCCAACGCCCGTCTAACATGACGCGACACCAAACGCCCGTCTAACATGACGCGATACCAAACGCCCGTCTAACATGACGCGATACCAAACGCCTGTCTAACATGACGCGATACCAAACGCCCGTCTAACATGACGTGATGCCAAACGCCCGTCTAACATGACGCGACGCCAAACGCCCGTCTAACATGACGCGATACCAAACGCCCGTCTAACACGACGCGATACCAAACGCCCCTCAAACAAACGCGACACCAAACGCCCGTCTAACATGACGCGATACCAAACGCCCGTCTAACATGACGCGATGCCAAACGCCCGTCTAACATGACGCGATACCAAACGCCCGTCTAACACGACGCGATACCAAACGCCCCTCAAACAAACGCGACACCAAACGCCCGTCTAACATGACGCGACACCAAACGCCCGTCTAACATGACGCGATACCAAACGCCCGTCTAAAATGACGCGAAACCAAACGCCCGTCTAACATGACGCGATACCAAACGCCCGTCTAACATGACGTGATACCAAACGCCCGTCTAACATGACGCGACACCAAACGACCGTCTAACATGACGCGATACCAAACGCCCGTCTAACATGACGCGACACCAAACGCCCGTCTAACATGACGCGACGCCAAACGCCCGTCTAACATGACGCGACACCAAACGCCCGTCTAACATGACGCGATACCAAACGCCCGTCTAACATGACGCGATGCCAAACGCCCGTCTAACATGACGCGATACCAAACGCCCGTCTAACATGACGTGATACTAAACGCCCGTCTAACATGACGCGATACCAAACGCCCGTCTAACATGACGCGATACCAAACGCCCGTCTAACATGACGCGATACTAAACGCCCGTCTAACATGACGCGATACCAAACGCCCGTCTAACATGACGTGACACCAAACGCCCGTCTAACATGACGCGATACCAAACGCCCGTCTAACATGACGCGATACCAAACGCCCGTCTAACATGACGCGATACCAAACGCCCGTCTAACATGACGCGATGCCAAACGCCCGTCTAACATGACGCGATACCAAACGCCCGTCTAACATGACGCGATGCCAAACGCCCGTCTAACATGACGCGATACCAAACGCCCGTCTAACATGACGCGATGCCAAACGCCCGTCTAACATGACGCGATACCAAACGCCCGTCTAACATGACGTGATACTAAACGCCCGTCTAACATGACGCGATACCAAACGCCCGTCTAACATGACGCGATACCAAACGCCCGTCTAACATGACGCGATACTAAACGCCCGTCTAACATGACGCGATACCAAACGCCCGTCTAACATGACGTGACACCAAACGCCCGTCTAACATGACGCGATACCAAACGCCCGTCTAACATGACGCGATACCAAACGCCCGTCTAACATGACGCGATACCAAACGCCCGTCTAACATGACGCGATGCCAAACGCCCGTCTAACATGACGCGATACCAAACGCCCGTCTAACATGACGCGATGCCAAACGCCCGTCTAACATGACGCGATACCAAACGCCCGTCTAACATGACGCGATACCAAACGCCCGTCTAACACGACGCGATGCCAAACGCCCGTCTAACATGACGCGATACCAAACGCCCGTCTAACACAACGCGATACCAAACGCCCCTCAAACAAACGCGACACCAAACGCCCGTCTAACATGACGCGACGCCAAACGCCCGTCTAACATGACGCGATACCAAACGCCCGTCTAACATGACGCGACGCCAAACGCCCGTCTAACATGACGCGATGCCAAACGCCCGTCTAACATGACGCGATACCAAACGCCCGTCTAACATGACGCGACGCCAAACGCCCGTCTAACATGACGCGATGCCAAACGCCCGTCTAACATGACGCGATGCCAAACGCCCGTCTAACATGACGCGATACCAAACGCCCGTCTAACATGACGCGATACCAAACGCCCGTCTAACATGACGCGACACCAAACGCCCGTCTAACATGACGCGATACCAAACGCCCGTCTAACATGACGCGACACCAAACGCCCGTCTAACATGACGCGACGCCAAACGCCCGTCTAACATGACGCGACGCCAAACGCCCGTCTAACATGACGCGATACCAAACGCCCGTCTAACATGACGCGACGCCAAACGCCCGTCTAACATGACGCGACACCAAACGCCCGTCTAACATGACGCGACACCAAACGCCCGTCTAACATGACGCGACGCCAAACGCCCGTCTAACATGACGCGACACCCAACGCCCGTCTAACATGACGCGACACCAAACGCCCGTCTAACATGACGCGATACCAAACGCCCGTCTAACATGACGCGATGCCAAACGCCCGTCTAACATGACGCGACACCAAACGCCCGTCTAACATGACGCGATACCAAACGCCCGTCTAACATGACGCGACACCAAACGCCCGTCTAACATGACGCGACGCCAAACGCCCGTCTAACATGACGCGACACCAAACGCCAGTCTAACATGACGCGACACCAAACGCCCGTCTAACATGACGCGATACCAAACGCCCGTCTAACATGACGCGATGCCAAACGCCCGTCTAACATGACGCGATACCAAACGCCCGTCTAACATGACGTGATACTAAACGCCCGTCTAACATGACGCGATACCAAACGCCCGTCTAACATGACGCGATACCAAACGCCCGTCTAACATGACGCGATACCAAACGCCCGTCTAACATGACGTGATACTAAACGCCCGTCTAACATGACGCGATACCAAACGCCCGTCTAACATGACACCAAACGCCCGTCTAACATGACGTGATACCAAACGCCCGTCTAACATGACGCGATACCAAACGCCCGTCTAACATGACGCGATACCAAACGCCCGTCTAACATGACGTGATGCCAAACGCCCGTCTAACATGACGCGACGCCAAACGCCCGTCTAACATGACGCGATGCCAAACGCCCGTCTAACATGACGCGATACCAAACGCCCGTCTAACATGACGCGACACCAAACGCCCGTCTAACACGACGCGATGCCAAACGCCCGTCTAACATGACGCGATACCAAACGCCCGTCTAACACAACGCGATACCAAACGCCCCTCAAACAAACGCGACACCAAACGCCCGTCTAACATGACGCGACACCAAACGCCCGTCTAACATGACGCGATACCAAACGCCCGTCTAACATGACGCGACACCAAACGCCCGTCTAACATGACGCGACGCCAAACGCCCGTCTAACATGACGCGATACCAAACGCCCGTCTAACATGACGCGACACTAAACGTCCGTCTAACATGACGCGATACCAAACGCCCGTCTAACATGACGTGATACCAAACGCCCGTCTAACACAACGCGATACCAAACGCCCCTCAAACAAACGCGACACCAAACGCCCGTCTAACATGACGCGACGCCAAACGCCCGTCTAACATGACGCGATACCAAACGCCCGTCTAACATGACGCGACGCCAAACGCCCGTCTAACATGACGCGATACCAAACGCCCGTCTAACATGACGCGACACCAAACGCCCGTCTAACATGACGCGATACCAAACGCCCGTCTAACATGACGCGATACCAAACGCACGTCTAACATGACGCGACACCAAACGCCCGTCTAACATGACGCGATACCAAACGCCCGTCTAACATGACGCGATACCAAACGCCCGTCTAACATGACGCGACACCAAACGCCCGTCTAACATGACGCGATACCAAACGCCCGTCTAACATGACGCGATACCAAACGCCCGTCTAACATGACGCGATACCAAACGCCCGTCTAACATGACGTGATACCAAACGCCCGTCTAACATGACGCGACACCAAACGCCCGTCTAACATGACGCGATACCAAACGCCCGTCTAACATGACGCGACACCAAACGCCCGTCTAACATGACGCGACGCCAAACGCCCGTCTAACATGACGCGACACCAAACGCCCGTCTAACATGACGCGATACCAAACGCCCGTCTAACATGACGCGACACCAAACGCCCGTCTAACATGACGCGACACCAAACGCCCGTCTAACATGACGCGATACCAAACGCCCGTCTAACATGACGCGATACCAAACGCCCGTCTAACATGACGCGACACCAAACGCCCGTCTAACATGACGTGATACCAAACGCCCGTCTAACATGACGCGATACCAAACGCCCATCTAACATGACGCGATACCAAACGCCCGTCTAACATGACGCGATACCAAACGCCCGTCTAACATGACGCGATACCAAACGCCCATCTAACATGACGCGATACCAAACGCCCGTCTAACATGACGCGATACCAAACGCCCGTCTAACATGACGTGATACTAAACGCCCGTCTAACATGACGTGATACCAAACGCCCGTCTAACATGACGCGATACCAAACGCCCGTCTAACATGACGCGACACCAAACGCCCGTCTAACATGACGTGACACCAAATGCCCGTCTAACATGACGCGATACCAAACGCCCGTCTAACATGACGTGACACCAAACGCCCGTCTAACATGACGCGATACCAAACGCCCGTCTAACATGACGCGATACCAAACGCCCGTCTAACACGACGCGATACCAAACGCCCGTCTAACACGACGTGATACCAAACGCCCGTCTAACATGACGTGATACCAAACGCCCATCTAACATGACGCGATACCAAACGCCCGTCTAACATGACGCGATACCAAACGCCCGTCTAACATGACGCGATACCAAACGCCCGTCTAACATGACGTGATACCAAACGCCCATCTAACATGACGCGATACCAAACGCCCTCTAACATGACGCGATACCAAACGCCCGTCTAACATGACGCGATACCAAACGCCCGTCTAACATGACGCGATACTAAACGCCCGTCTAACATGACGCGACGCCAAACGCCCGTCTAACATGACGCGATACCAAACGCCCGTCTAACATGACGCGATACCAAACGCCCGTCTAACATGACGCGATACCAAACGCCCGTCTAACATGACGCGATGCCAAACGCCCGTCTAACATGACGCGACTCCAAACGACCGTCTAACATGACGCGACTCCAAACGACCGTCTAACATGACGCGATACCAAACGCCCGTCTAACATGACGCGATACCAAACGACCGTCTAACATGACGCGATACCAAACGACCGTCTAACATGACGAGATGCCAAACGCCCGTCTAACATGACGCGACTCCAAACGACCGTCTAACATGACGCGATACCAAACGACCGTCTAACATGACGCGATACCAAACGCCCGTCTAACATGACGCGATACCAAACGACCGTCTAACATGACGAGATGCCAAACGCCCGTCTAACATGACGCGACTCCAAACGACCTCTAACATGACGCGACACCAAACGACCGTCTAACATGACGCGATGCCAAACGCCCGTCTAACATGACGCGATGCCAAACGCCCGTCTAACATGACGCGATACCAAACGCCCGTCTAACATGACGCGATACCAAACGCCCGTCTAACATGACGCGATACCAAACGCCCGTCTAACATGACGCGATACCAAACGCCCGTCTAACATGACGTGATACCAAACGCCCGTCTAACATGACGCGATACCAAACGCCCGTCTAACATGACGCGATACCAAACGCCCTCTAACATGACGCGATACCAAACGCCCGTCTAACATGACGCGATACCAAACGCCCGTCTAACATGACGTGATACCAAACGCCCGTCTAACATGACGCGACACCAAACGCCCTCTAACATGACGCGATACCAAACGCCCGTCTAACATGACGCGATACCAAACGCCCGTCTAACATGACGCGATACCAAACGCCCGTCTAACATGACGCGATGCCAAACGCCCTTCTAACATGATGCGATGCCAAACGCCCTTCTAACATGATGCGATACCAAACGCCCGTCTAACATGACGCGATACCAAACGCCCGTCTAACATGACGCGACACCAAACGCCCGTCTAACATGACGCGATACCAAACGCCCGTCTAACATGACGCGACACCAAACGCCCGTCTAACATGACGCGATACCAAACGCCCGTCTAACATGACGCGATACCAAACGCCCGTCTAACATGACGCGATACCAAACGCCCGTCTAACATGACGTGACGCCAAACGCCCGTCTAACATGACGTGACGCCAAACGCCCGTCTAACATGACGCGACACCAAACGCCCGTCTAACATGACGCGACGCCAAACGCCCATCTAACATGACGCAATACCAAACGCCCGTCTAACATGACGCGACACCAAACGCCCGTCTAACATGACGCGATACCAAACGCCCTTCTAACATGACGCGACGCCAAACGCCCGTCTAACATGACGCGATACCAAACGCCCGTCTAACATGACACCAAACGCCCATCTAACATGACGCGATACCAAACGCCCGTCTAACATGACGCGATACCAAACGCCCTTCTAACATGACGCGACGCCAAACGCCCGTCTAACATGACGCGATACCAAACGCCCGTCTAACATGACACCAAACGCCCATCTAACATGACGCGATACCAAACGCCCGTCTAACATGACGCGATACCAAACGCCCGTCTAACATGACGTGACACCAAACGCCCGTCTAACATGACGCGATACCAAACGCCCGTCTAACATGACGCGACACCAAACGCCCGTCTAACATGACGCGATACCAAACGCCCGTCTAACATGACGCGATACCAAACGCCCGTCTAACACGACGCGATACCAAACGCCCGTCTAACACGACGCGATACCAAACGCCCGTCTAACACGACGTGATACCAAACGCCCGTCTAACATGACGTGATACCAAACGCCCATCTAACATGACGCGATACCAAACGCCCGTCTAACATGACGCGATACCAAACGCCCGTCTAACATGACGCGATACCAAACGCCCGTCTAACACGACGCGATACCAAACGCCCGTCTAACACGACGTGATACCAAACGCCCGTCTAACATGACGTGATACCAAACGCCCATCTAACATGACGCGATACCAAACGCCCGTCTAACATGACGCGATACCAAACGCCCGTCTAACATGACGCGATACCAAACGCCCGTCTAACATGACGTGATACCAAACGCCCATCTAACATGACGCGATACCAAACGCCCTCTAACATGACGCGATACCAAACGCCCGTCTAACATGACGCGATACCAAACGCCCGTCTAACATGACGCGATACTAAACGCCCGTCTAACATGACGCGACGCCAAACGCCCGTCTAACATGACGCGATACCAAACGCCCGTCTAACATGACGCGATACCAAACGCCCGTCTAACATGACGCGATGCCAAACGCCCGTCTAACATGACGCGACTCCAAACGACCGTCTAACATGACGCGACTCCAAACGACCGTCTAACATGACGCGATACCAAACGCCCGTCTAACATGACGCGATACCAAACGACCGTCTAACATGACGCGATACCAAACGACCGTCTAACATGACGAGATGCCAAACGCCCGTCTAACATGACGCGACTCCAAACGACCGTCTAACATGACGCGATACCAAACGACCGTCTAACATGACGCGATACCAAACGCCCGTCTAACATGACGCGATACCAAACGACCGTCTAACATGACGAGATGCCAAACGCCCGTCTAACATGACGCGACTCCAAACGACCTCTAACATGACGCGACACCAAACGACCGTCTAACATGACGCGATGCCAAACGCCCGTCTAACATGACGCGATACCAAACGCCCGTCTAACATGACGCGATACCAAACGCCCGTCTAACATGACGCGATACCAAACGCCCGTCTAACATGACGCGATACCAAACGCCCGTCTAACATGACGTGATACCAAACGCCCGTCTAACATGACGCGATACCAAACGCCCGTCTAACATGACGCGATACCAAACGCCCTCTAACATGACGCGATACCAAACGCCCGTCTAACATGACGCGATACCAAACGCCCGTCTAACATGACGTGATACCAAACGCCCGTCTAACATGACGCGACACCAAACGCCCTCTAACATGACGCGATACCAAACGCCCGTCTAACATGACGCGATACCAAACGCCCGTCTAACATGACGCGATACCAAACGCCCGTCTAACATGACGCGATGCCAAACGCCCTTCTAACATGATGCGATGCCAAACGCCCTTCTAACATGATGCGATACCAAACGCCCGTCTAACATGACGCGATACCAAACGCCCGTCTAACATGACGCGACACCAAACGCCCGTCTAACATGACGCGATACCAAACGCCCGTCTAACATGACGCGACACCAAACGCCCGTCTAACATGACGCGATACCAAACGCCCGTCTAACATGACGCGATACCAAACGCCCGTCTAACATGACGCGATACCAAACGCCCGTCTAACATGACGTGACGCCAAACGCCCGTCTAACATGACGTGACGCCAAACGCCCGTCTAACATGACGCGACACCAAACGCCCGTCTAACATGACGCGACGCCAAACGCCCATCTAACATGACGCAATACCAAACGCCCGTCTAACATGACGCGACACCAAACGCCCGTCTAACATGACGCGATACCAAACGCCCTTCTAACATGACGCGACGCCAAACGCCCGTCTAACATGACGCGATACCAAACGCCCGTCTAACATGACACCAAACGCCCATCTAACATGACGCGATACCAAACGCCCGTCTAACATGACGCGATACCAAACGCCCGTCTAACATGACGTGACACCAAACGCCCGTCTAACATGACGCGATACCAAACGCCCGTCTAACATGACGCGACACCAAACGCCCGTCTAACATGACGCGATACCAAACGCCCGTCTAACATGACGCGATACCAAACGCCCGTCTAACACGACGCGATACCAAACGCCCGTCTAACACGACGCGATACCAAACGCCCGTCTAACATGACGCGATACCAAACGCCCGTCTAACATGACGCGATACCAAACGCCCGTCTAACACGACGCGATACCAAACGCCCGTCTAACATGACGCGATACCAAACGCCCGTCTAACATGACGCGATACCAAACGCCCGTCTAACATGACGCGATACCAAACGCCCGTCTAACATGACGCGATGCCAAACGCCCGTCTAACATGACGCGATACCAAACGGCCGTCTAACATGACGTGATACCAAACGCCCGTCTAACATGACGCGACACCAAACGCCCGTCTAACATGACGCGATACCAAACGCCCGTCTAACATGACGCGACACCAAACGCCCGTCTAACATGACGCGACGCCAAACGCCCGTCTAACATGACGCGATACCAAACGCCCGTCTAACATGACGCGACACCAAACGCCCGTCTAACATGACGCGATACCAAACGCCCTTCTAACATGACGCGACGCCAAACGCCCGTCTAACATGACGCGATACCAAACGCCCGTCTAACATGACGCGATACCAAACGCCCATCTAACATGACGCGACGCCAAACGCCCGTCTAACATGACGCGATACCAAACGCCCGTCTAACATGACGCGATACCAAACGCCCGTCTAACATGACGCGATACCAAACGCCCGTCTAACATGACGCGACGCCAAACGCCCGTCTAACATGACACGATACCAAACGCCCGTCTAACATGACGCGATACCAAACGCCCATCTAACATGACGTGATACCAAACGCCCGTCTAACATGACGCGACACCAAACGCCCGTCTAACATGACGCGACGCCAAACGCCCATCTAACATGACGCAATACCAAACGCCCGTCTAACATGACGCGACACCAAACGCCCGTCTAACATGACGCGATACCAAACGCCCTTCTAACATGACGCGACGCCAAACGCCCGTCTAACATGACGCGATACCAAACGCCCGTCTAACATGACACCAAACGCCCATCTAACATGACGCGATACCAAACGCCCGTCTAACATGACGCGATACCAAACGCCCGTCTAACATGACGTGACACCAAACGCCCGTCTAACATGACGCGATACCAAACGCCAGTCTAACATGACGCGACACCAAACGCCCGTCTAACATGACGCGATACCAAACGCCCGTCTAACATGACGCGATACCAAACGCCCGTCTAACATGACGCGATACCAAACGCCCGTCTAACACGACGCGATACCAAACGCCCGTCTAACATGACGCGATACCAAACGCCCGTCTAACATGACGCGATACCAAACGCCCGTCTAACATGACGCGATACCAAACGCCCGTCTAACATGACGCGATGCCAAACGCCCGTCTAACATGACGCGATACCAAACGGCCGTCTAACATGACGTGATACCAAACGCCCGTCTAACATGACGCGACACCAAACGCCCGTCTAACATGACGCGATACCAAACGCCCGTCTAACATGACGCGACACCAAACGCCCGTCTAACATGACGCGACGCCAAACGCTCGTCTAACATGACGCGATACCAAACGCCCGTCTAACATGACGCGACACCAAACGCCCGTCTAACATGACGCGATACCAAACGCCCTTCTAACATGACGCGACGCCAAACGCCCGTCTAACATGACGCGATACCAAACGCCCGTCTAACATGACGCGATACCAAACGCCCATCTAACATGACGCGACGCCAAACGCCCATCTAACATGACGCGACGCCAAACGCCCGTCTAACATGACGCGATACCAAACGCCCGTCTAACATGACGCGATACCAAACGCCCGTCTAACATGACGCGACGCCAAACGCCCGTCTAACATGACGCGATACCAAACGCCCGTCTAACATGACGCGATACCAAACGCCCATCTAACATGACGCGATACCAAACGCCCGTCTAACATGACGCGATACCAAACGCCCGTCTAACATGACGCGATGCCAAACGCCCGTCTAACATGACGCGATACCAAACGCCCGTCTAACATGACGCGACACCAAACGCCCGTCTAACATGACGCGATACCAAACGCCCGTCTAACATGACGCGACACCAAACGCCCGTCTAACATGACGCGACGCCAAACGCCCGTCTAACATGACGCGACGCCAAACGCCCGTCTAACATGACGCGATACCAAACGCCCGTCTAACATGACGCGACACCAAACGCCCGTCTAACATGACGCGATACCAAACGCCCTTCTAACATGACGCGACGCCAAACGCCCGTCTAACATGACGCGATACCAAACGCCCGTCTAACATGACACGATACCAAACGCCCGTCTAACATGACGCGATACCAAACGCCCGTCTAACATGACGTGATACCAAACACCCGTCTAACATGACGCGACACCAAACGCCCGTCTAACATGACGCGATACCAAACGCCCGTCTAACATGACGCGACACCAAACGCCCGTCTAACATGACGCGACGCCAAACGCCCGTCTAACATGACGCGACGCCAAACGCCCGTCTAACATGACGCGACACCAAACGCCCGTCTAACATGACGCGCTACCAAACGCCCGTCTAACATGACGCGATACCAAACGCCCGTCTAACATGACACCAAACGCCCGTCTAACATGACGCGATACCAAACGCCCGTCTAACATGACGCGATACCAAACGCCCGTCTAACATGACGCGACACCAAACGCCCGTCTAACATGACGCGATACCAAACGCCCATCTAACATGACGCGACGCCAAACGCCCGTCTAACATGACGCGATACCAAACGCCCGTCTAACATGACGCGATACCAAACGCCCGTCTAACATGACGCGATACCAAACGCCCGTCTAACATGACGCGACGCCAAACGCCCGTCTAACATGACACGATACCAAACGCCCGTCTAACATGACGCGATACCAAACGCCCATCTAACATGACGTGATACCAAACGCCCGTCTAACATGACGCGACACCAAACGCCCGTCTAACATGACGCGACGCCAAACGCCCATCTAACATGACGCAATACCAAACGCCCGTCTAACATGACGCGACACCAAACGCCCGTCTAACATGACGCGATACCAAACGCCCTTCTAACATGACGCGACGCCAAACGCCCGTCTAACATGACGCGATACCAAACGCCCGTCTAACATGACACCAAACGCCCATCTAACATGACGCGATACCAAACGCCCGTCTAACATGACGCGATACCAAACGCCCGTCTAACATGACGTGACACCAAACGCCCGTCTAACATGACGCGATACCAAACGCCAGTCTAACATGACGCGACACCAAACGCCCGTCTAACATGACGCGATACCAAACGCCCGTCTAACATGACGCGATACCAAACGCCCGTCTAACATGACGCGATACCAAACGCCCGTCTAACACGACGCGATACCAAACGCCCGTCTAACATGACGCGATACCAAACGCCCGTCTAACATGACGCGATACCAAACGCCCGTCTAACATGACGCGATACCAAACGCCCGTCTAACATGACGCGATGCCAAACGCCCGTCTAACATGACGCGATACCAAACGGCCGTCTAACATGACGTGATACCAAACGCCCGTCTAACATGACGCGACACCAAACGCCCGTCTAACATGACGCGATACCAAACGCCCGTCTAACATGACGCGACACCAAACGCCCGTCTAACATGACGCGACGCCAAACGCTCGTCTAACATGACGCGATACCAAACGCCCGTCTAACATGACGCGACACCAAACGCCCGTCTAACATGACGCGATACCAAACGCCCTTCTAACATGACGCGACGCCAAACGCCCGTCTAACATGACGCGATACCAAACGCCCGTCTAACATGACGCGATACCAAACGCCCATCTAACATGACGCGACGCCAAACGCCCGTCTAACATGACGCGATACCAAACGCCCGTCTAACATGACGCGATACCAAACGCCCGTCTAACATGACGCGACGCCAAACGCCCGTCTAACATGACGCGATACCAAACGCCCGTCTAACATGACGCGATACCAAACGCCCATCTAACATGACGCGATACCAAACGCCCGTCTAACATGACGCGATACCAAACGCCCGTCTAACATGACGCGATACCAAACGCCCGTCTAACATGACGCGATACCAAACGCCCGTCTAACATGACGCGATACCAAACGCCCGTCTAACATGACGCGACACCAAACGCCCGTCTAACATGACGCGATACCAAACGCCCGTCTAACATGACGCGACACCAAACGCCCGTCTAACATGACGCGACGCCAAACGCCCGTCTAACATGACGCGACGCCAAACGCCCGTCTAACATGACGCGATACCAAACGCCCGTCTAACATGACGCGACACCAAACGCCCGTCTAACATGACGCGATACCAAACGCCCTTCTAACATGACGCGACGCCAAACGCCCGTCTAACATGACGCGATACCAAACGCCCGTCTAACATGACACGATACCAAACGCCCGTCTAACATGACGCGATACCAAACGCCCGTCTAACATGACGTGATACCAAACACCCGTCTAACATGACGCGACACCAAACGCCCGTCTAACATGACGCGATACCAAACGCCCGTCTAACATGACGCGACACCAAACGCCCGTCTAACATGACGCGACGCCAAACGCCCGTCTAACATGACGCGACGCCAAACGCCCGTCTAACATGACGCGACACCAAACGCCCGTCTAACATGACGCGATACCAAACGCCCGTCTAACATGACGCGATACCAAACGCCCGTCTAACATGACACCAAACGCCCATCTAACATGACGCGATACCAAACGCCCGTCTAACATGACGCGATACCAAACGCCCGTCTAACATGACGCGACACCAAACGCCCGTCTAACATGACGCGATACCAAACGCCCGTCTAACATGACGCGACACCAAACGCCCGTCTAACATGACGCGACGCCAAACGCCCGTCTAACATGACGCGACGCCAAACGCCCGTCTAACATGACGCGACACCAAACGCCCGTCTAACATGACGCGATACCAAACGCCCGTCTAACATGACGCGATACCAAACGCCCGTCTAACATGACACCAAACGCCCATCTAACATGACGCGATACCAAACGCCCGTCTAACATGACGCGATACCAAACGCCCGTCTAACATGACGTGACACCAAACGCCCGTCTAACATGACGCGATACCAAACGCCCGTCTAACATGACGCGATACCAAACGCCCGTCTAACATGACGCGATACCAAACGCCCGTCTAACACGACGCGATACCAAACGCCCGTCTAACATGACGCGATACCAAACGCCCGTCTAACATGACGCGATACCAAACGCCCGTCTAACACGACGCGATACCAAACGCCCGTCTAACATGACGCGATACCAAACGCCCGTCTAACATGACGCGATACCAAACGCCCGTCTAACATGACGCGATACCAAACGCCCGTCTAACATGACGCGATGCCAAACGCCCGTCTAACATGACGCGATACCAAACGGCCGTCTAACATGACGTGATACCAAACGCCCGTCTAACATGACGCGACACCAAACGCCCGTCTAACATGACGCGATACCAAACGCCCGTCTAACATGACGCGACACCAAACGCCCGTCTAACATGACGCGACGCCAAACGCCCGTCTAACATGACGCGATACCAAACGCCCGTCTAACATGACGCGACACCAAACGCCCGTCTAACATGACGCGATACCAAACGCCCTTCTAACATGACGCGACGCCAAACGCCCGTCTAACATGACGCGATACCAAACGCCCGTCTAACATGACGCGATACCAAACGCCCATCTAACATGACGCGACGCCAAACGCCCGTCTAACATGACGCGATACCAAACGCCCGTCTAACATGACGCGATACCAAACGCCCGTCTAACATGACGCGATACCAAACGCCCGTCTAACATGACGCGACGCCAAACGCCCGTCTAACATGACACGATACCAAACGCCCGTCTAACATGACGTGATACCAAACGCCCGTCTAACATGACGCGACGCCAAACGCCCATCTAACATGACGCGACGCCAAACGCCCATCTAACATGACGCGACACCAAACGCCCGTCTAACATGACGCGATACCAAACGCCCGTCTAACATGACGCGACGCCAAACGCCCATCTAACATGACGCGATACCAAACGCCCGTCTAACATGACGCGACACCAAACGCCCGTCTAACATGACGCGATACCAAACGCCCGTCTAACATGACGCGACACCAAACGCCCGTCTAACATGACGCGACGCCAAACGCCCATCTAACATGACGCGATACCAAACGCCCGTCTAACATGACGCGACACCAAACGCCCGTCTAACATGACGCGATACCAAACGCCCTTCTAACATGACGCGACGCCAAACGCCCGTCTAACATGACGCGATACCAAACGCCCGTCTAACATGACGCGATACCAAACGCCCATCTAACATGACGCGACAACAAACGCCCGTCTAACATGACGCGATACCAAACGCCCGTCTAACATGACGCGATACCAAACGCCCATCTAACATGACGCGATACCAAACGCCCGTCTAACATGACGCGATACCAAACGCCCGTCTAACATGACGCGATACCAAACGCCCATCTAACATGACGCGATACCAAACGCCCGTCTAACATGACGCGATACCAAACGAGCGTCTAACATGACGTGATACTAAACGCCCGTCTAACATGACGCGATACCAAACGCCCGTCTAACATGACGCGATACCAAACGCCCGTCTAACAAGACGTGACACCAAACGCCCGTCTAACATGACGCGATACCAAACGCCCGTCTAACATGACGCGATACCAAACGCCCTTCTAACACGACGCGATACCAAACGCCCGTCTAACACGACGTGATACCAAACGCCCGTCTAACATGACGTGATACCAAACGCCCGTCTAACATGACGCGATACCAAACGCCCATCTAACATGACGCGACGCCAAACGCCCGTCTAACATGACGCGATACCAAACGCCCGTCTAACATGACGCGACACCAAACGCCCGTCTAACACAACGCGATACCAAACGCCCCTCAAACAAACGCGACACCAAACGCCCGTCTAACATGACGCGACGCCAAACGCCCGTCTAACATGACGCGATGCCAAACGCCCGTCTAACATGACGCGACGCCAAACGCCCGTCTAACATGACGCGATACCAAACGCCCGTCTAACATGACGCGACACCAAACGCCCGTCTAACATGACGCGATACCAAACGCCCGTCTAACATGACGCGATACCAAACGCCCGTCTAACATGACGCGACACCAAACGCCCGTCTAACATGACGCGATACCAAACGCCCGTCTAACATGACGCGATACCAAACGCCCGTCTAACATGACGCGACACCAAACGCCCGTCTAACATGACGCGATACCAAACGCCCGTCTAACATGACACGATACCAAACGCCCGTCTAACATGACGCGATACCAAACGCCCGTCTAACATGACGTGATACCAAACGCCCGTCTAACATGACGCGACACCAAACGCCCGTCTAACATGACGCGATACCAAACGCCCGTCTAACATGACGCGACACCAAACGCCCGTCTAACATGACGCGACGCCAAACGCCCGTCTAACATGACGCGACGCCAAACGCCCGTCTAACATGACGCGACACCAAACGCCCGTCTAACATGACGCGATACCAAACGCCCGTCTAACATGACGCGATACCAAACGCCCGTCTAACATGACACCAAACGCCCATCTAACATGACGCGATACCAAACGCCCGTCTAACATGACGCGATACCAAACGCCCGTCTAACATGACGCGACACCAAACGCCCGTCTAACATGACGCGATACCAAACGCCCGTCTAACATGACGCGACACCAAACGCCCGTCTAACATGACGCGACGCCAAACGCCCGTCTAACATGACGCGACGCCAAACGCCCGTCTAACATGACGCGACACCAAACGCCCGTCTAACATGACGCGATACCAAACGCCCGTCTAACATGACGCGATACCAAACGCCCGTCTAACATGACACCAAACGCCCATCTAACATGACGCGATACCAAACGCCCGTCTAACATGACGCGATACCAAACGCCCGTCTAACATGACGTGACACCAAACGCCCGTCTAACATGACGCGATACCAAACGCCCGTCTAACATGACGCGACACCAAACGCCCGTCTAACATGACGCGATACCAAACGCCCGTCTAACATGACGCGATACCAAACGCCCGTCTAACATGACGCGATACCAAACGCCCGTCTAACACGACGCGATACCAAACGCCCGTCTAACATGACGCGATACCAAACGCCCGTCTAACATGACGCGATACCAAACGCCCGTCTAACACAACGCGATACCAAACGCCCGTCTAACATGACGCGATACCAAACGCCCGTCTAACATGACGCGATACCAAACGCCCGTCTAACATGACGCGATACCAAACGCCCGTCTAACATGACGCGATGCCAAACGCCCGTCTAACATGACGCGATACCAAACGCCCGTCTAACATGACGCGATACCAAACGCCCGTCTAACATGACGCGACACCAAACGCCCGTCTAACATGACGCGATACCAAACGCCCGTCTAACATGACGCGACACCAAACGCCCGTCTAACATGACGCGACGCCAAACGCCCGTCTAACATGACGCGATACCAAACGCCCGTCTAACATGACGCGACACCAAACGCCCGTCTAACATGACGCGATACCAAACGCCCTTCTAACATGACGCGACGCCAAACGCCCGTCTAACATGACGCGATACCAAACGCCCGTCTAACATGACGCGATACCAAACGCCCATCTAACATGACGCGACGCCAAACGCCCGTCTAACATGACGCGATACCAAACGCCCGTCTAACATGACGCGATACCAAACGCCCGTCTAACATGACGCGATACCAAACGCCCGTCTAACATGACGCGACGCCAAACGCCCGTCTAACATGACACGATACCAAACGCCCGTCTAACATGACGCGACGCCAAACGCCCGTCTAACATGACACGATACCAAACGCCCGTCTAACATGACGCGATACCAAACGCCCGTCTAACATGACGCGATACCAAACTCCCGTCTAACATGACGCGATACCAAACGCCCGTCTAACATGACGCGATACCAAACGCCCGTCTAACATGACGCAATACCAAACGCCCGTCTAACATGACGCGACACCAAACGCCCGTCTAACATGACGCGATACCAAACGCCCTTCTAACATGACGCGATACCAAACGCCCGTCTAACATGACGCGATACCAAACGCCCGTCTAACATGACACCAAACGCCCATCTAACATGACGCGATACCAAACGCCCGTCTAACATGACGCGATACCAAACGCCCGTCTAACATGACGTGACACCAAACGCCCGTCTAACATGACGCGATACCAAACGCCAGTCTAACATGACGCGATACCAAACGCCCGTCTAACATGACGCGATACCAAACGCCCGTCTAACATGACGCGATACCAAACGCCCGTCTAACATGACGCGATACCAAACGCCCGTCTAACACGACGCGATACCAAACGCCCGTCTAACATGACGCGATACCAAACGCCCGTCTAACATGACGCGATACCAAACGCCCTTCTAACATGACGCGACGCCAAACGCCCGTCTAACATGACGCGATACCAAACGCCCGTCTAACATGACGCGATACCAAACGCCCATCTAACATGACGCGACGCCAAACGCCCGTCTAACATGACGCGATACCAAACGCCCGTCTAACATGACGCGATACCAAACGCCCGTCTAACATGACGCGATACCAAACGCCCGTCTAACATGACGCGACGCCAAACGCCCGTCTAACATGACACGATACCAAACGCCCGTCTAACATGACGCGATACCAAACGCCCATCTAACATGACGTGATACCAAACGCCCGTCTAACATGACGCGACACCAAACGCCCGTCTAACATGACGCGACGCCAAACGCCCATCTAACATGACGCGATACCAAACGCCCGTCTAACATGACGCGACACCAAACGCCCGTCTAACATGACGCGACGCCAAACGCCCTTCTAACATGACGCGACGCCAAACGCCCGTCTAACATGACGCGACACCAAACGCCCGTCTAACATGACGCGATACCAAACGCCCGTCTAACATGACGCGACACCAAACGCCCGTCTAACATGACGCGATACCAAACGCCCGTCTAACATGACGCGATACCAAACGCCCATCTAACATGACGTGATACCAAACGCCCGTCTAACATGACGCGACACCAAACGCCCGTCTAACATGACGCGACGCCAAACGCCCATCTAACATGACGCGATACCAAACGCCCGTCTAACATGACGCGACACCAAACGCCCGTCTAACATGACGCGATACCAAACGCCCTTCTAACATGACGCGACGCCAAACGCCCGTCTAACATGACGCGATACCAAACGCCCGTCTAACATGACGCGATACCAAACGCCCATCTAACATGACGCGACGCCAAACGCCCGTCTAACATGACGCGATACCAAACACCCGTCTAACATGACGCGATACCAAACGCCCGTCTAACATGACGCGATACCAAACGCCCGTCTAACATGACGCGACGCCAAACGCCCGTCTAACATGACGCGATACCAAACGCCCGTCTAACATGACGCGATACCAAACGCCCGTCTAACATGACGCGATACCAAACGCCCGTCTAACATGACGCGATACCAAACGCCCGTCTAACATGACGCGATGCCAAACGCCCGTCTAACATGACGCGATACCAAACGCCCGTCTAACATGACGTGATACCAAACGCCCGTCTAACATGACGCGACACCAAACGCCCGTCTAACATGACGCGATACCAAACGCCCGTCTAACATGACGCGATGCCAAACGCCCGTCTAACATGACGCGATACCAAACGGCCGTCTAACATGACGTGATACCAAACGCCCGTCTAACATGACGCGACACCAAACGCCCGTCTAACATGACGCGATACCAAACGCCCGTCTAACATGACGCGACACCAAACGCCCGTCTAACATGACGCGACGCCAAACGCCCGTCTAACATGACGCGATACCAAACGCCCGTCTAACATGACGCGACACCAAACGCCCTTCTAACATGACGCGACGCCAAACGCCCGTCTAACATGACGCGATACCAAACGCCCGTCTAACATGACGCGATACCAAACGCCCATCTAACATGACGCGACGCCAAACGCCCGTCTAACATGACGCGATACCAAACGCCCGTCTAACATGACGCGATACCAAACGCCCGTCTAACATGACGCGATACCAAACGCCCGTCTAACATGACGCGACGCCAAACGCCCGTCTAACATGACACGATACCAAACGCCCGTCTAACATGACGCGATACCAAACGCCCATCTAACATGACGTGATACCAAACGCCCGTCTAACATGACGCGACACCAAACGCCCGTCTAACATGACGCGACGCCAAACGCCCGTCTAACATGACGCAATACCAAACGCCCGTCTAACATGACGCGACACCAAACGCCCGTCTAACATGACGCGATACCAAACGCCCGTCTAACATGACGCGATACCAAACGCCCGTCTAACATGACGCGATACCAAACGCCCGTCTAACATGACACCAAACGCCCATCTAACATGACGCGATACCAAACGCCCGTCTAACATGACGCGATACCAAACGCCCGTCTAACATGACGCGACACCAAACGCCCGTCTAACATGACGCGATACCAAACGCCAGTCTAACATGACGCGATACCAAACGCCCGTCTAACATGACGCGATACCAAACGCCCGTCTAACATGACGCGATACCAAACGCCCGTCTAACATGACGCGATACCAAACGCCCGTCTAACATGACGCGATACCAAACGCCCATCTAACATGACGCGACGCCAAACGCCCGTCTAACATGACGCGATACCAAACGCCCATCTAACATGACGCGATACCAAACGCCCGTCTAACATGACGCGATACCAAACGCCCGTCTAACATGACGTGATACTAAACGCCCGTCTAACATGACGCGATACCAAACGCCCGTCTAACATGACGCGATACCAAACGCCCTTCTAACATGACGCGACGCCAAACGCCCGTCTAACATGACGCGATACCAAACGCCCGTCTAACATGACGCGATACCAAACGCCCATCTAACATGACGCGACGCCAAACGCCCGTCTAACATGACGCGATACCAAACGCCCGTCTAACATGACGCGATACCAAACGCCCGTCTAACATGACGCGATACCAAACGCCCGTCTAACATGACGCGACGCCAAACGCCCGTCTAACATGACGCGATACCAAACGCCCGTCTAACATGACGCGATACCAAACGCCCATCTAACATGACGCGATACCAAACGCCCGTCTAACATGACGCGATACCAAACGCCCGTCTAACATGACGCGATGCCAAACGCCCGTCTAACATGACGCGATACCAAACGCCCGTCTAACATGACGTGATACCAAACGCCCGTCTAACATGACGCGACACCAAACGCCCGTCTAACATGACGCGATACCAAACGCCCGTCTAACATGACGCGACGCCAAACGCCCGTCTAACATGACGCGACGCCAAACGCCCGTCTAACATGACGCGATACCAAACGCCCGTCTAACATGACGCGACACCAAACGCCCGTCTAACATGACGCGATACCAAACGCCCTTCTAACATGACGCGACGCCAAACGCCCGTCTAACATGACGCGATACCAAACGCCCGTCTAACATGACGCGATACCAAACGCCCATCTAACATGACGCGACGCCAAACGCCCGTCTAACATGACGCGATACCAAACGCCCGTCTAACATGACGCGACACCAAACGCCCGTCTAACATGACGCGATACCAAACGCCCTTCTAACATGACGCGACGCCAAACGCCCGTCTAACATGACGCGATACCAAACGCCCGTCTAACATGACGCGATACCAAACGCCCATCTAACATGACGCGACGCCAAACGCCCGTCTAACATGACGCGATACCAAACGCCCGTCTAACATGACGCGATACCAAACGCCCGTCTAACATGACGCGATACCAAACGCCCGTCTAACATGACGCGACGCCAAACGCCCGTCTAACATGACGCGATACCAAACGCCCGTCTAACATGACGCGATACCAAACGCCCATCTAACATGACACGATACCAAACGCCCGTCTAACATGACGCGATACCAAACGCCCGTCTAACATGACGTGATACCAAACGCCCGTCTAACATGACGCGACACCAAACGCCCGTCTAACATGACGCGATACCAAACGCCCGTCTAACATGACGCGACACCAAACGCCCGTCTAACATGACGCGACGCCAAACGCCCGTCTAACATGACGCGACGCCAAACGCCCGTCTAACATGACGCGACACCAAACGCCCGTCTAACATGACGCGATACCAAACGCCCGTCTAACATGACGCGACACCAAACGCCCGTCTAACATGACGCGATACCAAACGCCCGTCTAACATGACGCGATACCAAACGCCCATCTAACATGACGTGATACCAAACGCCCGTCTAACATGACGTGATACCAAACGCCCGTCTAACATGACGCGACACCAAACGCCCGTCTAACATGACGCGACGCCAAACGCCCATCTAACATGACGCGATACCAAACGCCCGTCTAACATGACGCGACACCAAACGCCCGTCTAACATGACGCGATACCAAACGCCCTTCTAACATGACGCGACGCCAAACGCCCGTCTAACATGACGCGATACCAAACGCCCGTCTAACATGACGCGATACCAAACGCCCATCTAACATGACGCGACGCCAAACGCCCGTCTAACATGACGCGATACCAAACGCCCGTCTAACATGACGCGATACCAAACGCCCGTCTAACATGACGCGATGCCAAACGCCCGTCTAACATGACGCGACGCCAAACGCCCGTCTAACATGACGCGATACCAAACGCCCGTCTAACATGACGCGATACCAAACGCCCGTCTAACATGACGCGATACCAAACGCCCGTCTAACATGACGCGATACCAAACGCCCGTCTAACATGACGCGATGCCAAACGCCCGTCTAACATGACGCGATACCAAACGCCCGTCTAACATGACGTGATACCAAACGCCCGTCTAACATGACGCGACACCAAACGCCCGTCTAACATGACGCGATACCAAACGCCCGTCTAACATGACGCGACGCCAAACGCCCGTCTAACATGACGCGACGCCAAACGCCCGTCTAACATGACGCGATACCAAACGCCCGTCTAACATGACGCGACACCAAACGCCCGTCTAACATGACGCGATACCAAACGCCCTTCTAACATGACGCGACGCCAAACGCCCGTCTAACATGACGCGACACCAAACGCCCGTCTAACATGACGCGATACCAAACGCCCATCTAACATGACGCGACGCCAAACGCCCGTCTAACATGACGCGATACCAAACGCCCGTCTAACATGACGCGATACCAAACGCCCGTCTAACATGACGCGATACCAAACGCCCGTCTAACATGACGCGACGCCAAACGCCCGTCTAACATGACGCGATACCAAACGCCCGTCTAACATGACGCGATACCAAACGCCCATCTAACATGACGCGATACCAAACGCCCGTCTAACATGACGCGATACCAAACGAGCGTCTAACATGACGTGATACTAAACGCCCGTCTAACATGACGCGATACCAAACGCCCGTCTAACATGACGCGATACCAAACGCCCGTCTAACAAGACGTGACACCAAACGCCCGTCTAACATGACGCGATACCAAACGCCCTTCTAACATGACGCGATACCAAACGCCCGTCTAACATGACGCGATACCAAACGCCCGTCTAACATGACGTGATACCAAACGCCCGTCTAACATGACGTGATACCAAACGCCCGTCTAACATGACGCGACGCCAAACGCCCGTCTAACATGACGCGATACCAAACGCCCGTCTAACATGACGCGATACCAAACGCCCGTCTAACATGACGCGATACCAAACGCCCGTCTAACATGACGCGATGCCAAACGCCCGTCTAACATGACGCGATACCAAACGCCCGTCTAACATGACGTGATACCAAACGCCCGTCTAACATGACGCGACACCAAACGCCCGTCTAACATGACGCGATACCAAACGCCCGTCTAACATGACGCGACACCAAACGCCCGTCTAACATGACGCGACGCCAAACGCCCATCTAACATGACGCGACGCCAAACGCCCGTCTAACATGACGCGACGCCAAACGCCCGTCTAACATGACGCGACACCAAACGCCCGTCTAACATGACGCGATACCAAACGCCCTTCTAACATGACGCGACGCCAAACGCCCGTCTAACATGACGCGATACCAAACGCCCGTCTAACATGACGCGATACCAAACGCCCATCTAACATGACGCGACGCCAAACGCCCGTCTAACATGACGCGATACCAAACGCCCGTCTAACATGACGCGACACCAAACGCCCGTCTAACACAACGCGATACCAAACGCCCCTCAAACAAACGCGACACCAAACGCCCGTCTAACATGACGCGACACCAAACGCCCGTCTAACATGACGCGACGCCAAACGCCCGTCTAACATGACGCGACGCCAAACGCCCGTCTAACATGACGCGACACCAAACGCCCGTCTAACATGACGCGATACCAAACGCCCGTCTAACATGACGCGACACCAAACGCCCGTCTAACATGACGCGATACCAAACGCCCGTCTAACATGACGCGATACCAAACGCCCGTCTAACATGACGCGATACCAAACGCCCGTCTAACATGACGCGATACCAAACGCCCATCTAACATGACGCGATACCAAACGCCCGTCTAACATGACGCGATACCAAACGCCCGTCTAACATGACGCGACACCAAACGCCCGTCTAACATGACGCGATACCAAACGCCCGTCTAACATGACGCGACACCAAACGCCCGTCTAACATGACGCGATACCAAACGCCCGTCTAACATGACGCGATACCAAACGCCCGTCTAACATGACGTGATACCAAACGCCCGTCTAACATGACGCGATACCAAACGCCCATCTAACATGACGCGATACCAAACGCCCATCTAACATGACGCGATACCAAACGCCCGTCTAACATGACGCGATACCAAACGCCCATCTAACATGACGCGATACCAAACGCCCGTCTAACATGACGCGATACCAAACGCCCGTCTAACATGACGTGATACTAAACGCCCGTCTAACATGACGCGACACCAAACGCCCGTCTAACATGACGCGATACCAAACGCCCTTCTAACATGACGCGACGCCAAACGCCCGTCTAACATGACGCGATACCAAACGCCCGTCTAACATGACGCGATACCAAACGCCCATCTAACATGACGCGACGCCAAACGCCCGTCTAACATGACGCGATACCAAACGCCCGTCTAACATGACGCGATACCAAACGCCCGTCTAACATGACGCGATACCAAACGCCCGTCTAACATGACGCGACGCCAAACGCCCGTCTAACATGACGCGATACCAAACGCCCGTCTAACATGACGCGATACCAAACGCCCATCTAACATGACGCGATACCAAACGCCCGTCTAACATGACGCGATACCAAACGCCCGTCTAACATGACGCGATGCCAAACGCCCGTCTAACATGACGCGATACCAAACGCCCGTCTAACATGACGTGATACCAAACGCCCGTCTAACATGACGCGACACCAAACGCCCGTCTAACATGACGCGATACCAAACGCCCGTCTAACATGACGCGACACCAAACGCCCGTCTAACATGACGCGACGCCAAACGCCCGTCTAGCATGACGCGACGCCAAACGCCCGTCTAACATGACGCGATACCAAACGCCCGTCTAACATGACGCGACACCAAACGCCCGTCTAACATGACGCGATACCAAACGCCCTTCTAACATGACGCGACGCCAAACGCCCGTCTAACATGACGCGATACCAAACGCCCGTCTAACATGACGCGATACCAAACGCCCATCTAACATGACGCGACGCCAAACGCCCGTCTAACATGACGCGATACCAAACGCCCGTCTAACATGACGCGATACCAAACGCCCGTCTAACATGACGCGATACCAAACGAGCGTCTAACATGACGTGATACTAAACGCCCGTCTAACATGACGCGATACCAAACGCCCGTCTAACATGACGCGATACCAAACGCCCGTCTAACAAGACGTGACACCAAACGCCCGTCTAACATGACGCGATACCAAACGCCCGTCTAACATGACGCGATACCAAACGCCCTTCTAACACGACGCGATACCAAACGCCCGTCTAACACGACGTGATACCAAACGCCCGTCTAACATGACGTGATACCAAACGCCCGTCTAACATGACGCGACGCCAAACGCCCGTCTAACATGACGCGATACCAAACGCCCGTCTAACATGACGCGATACCAAACGCCCATCTAACATGACGCGATACCAAACGCCCGTCTAACATGACGCGATACCAAACGCCCGTCTAACATGACGCGATGCCAAACGCCCGTCTAACATGACGTGATACCAAACGCCCGTCTAACATGACGCGACACCAAACGCCCGTCTAACATGACGCGACACCAAACGCCCGTCTAACATGACGCGACACCAAACGCCCGTCTAACATGACGCGACGCCAAACGCCCGTCTAACATGACGCGACGCCAAACGCCCGTCTAACATGACGCGATACCAAACGCCCGTCTAACATGACGCGATACCAAACGCCCGTCTAACATGACGCGACACCAAACGCCCGTCTAACATGACGCGATACCAAACGCCCGTCTAACATGACGCGATACCAAACGCCCGTCTAACATGACGCGACACCAAACGCCCGTCTAACATGACGCGATACCAAACGCCCGTCTAACATGACACGATACCAAACGCCCGTCTAACATGACGCGATACCAAACGCCCGTCTAACATGACGTGATACCAAACGCCCGTCTAACATGACGCGACACCAAACGCCCGTCTAACATGACGCGACACCAAACGCCCGTCTAACATGACGCGACACCAAACGCCCGTCTAACATGACGCGAGACCAAACGCCCGTCTAACATGACGCGACGCCAAACGCCCGTCTAACATGACGCGACACCAAACGCCCGTCTAACATGACGCGATGCCAAACGCCCGTCTAACATGACGCGACACCAAACGCCCGTCTAACATGACGCGATACCAAACGCCCGTCTAACATGACGCGATACCAAACGCCCATCTAACATGACGCGATACCAAACGCCCGTCTAACATGACGCGATACCAAACGCCCATCTAACATGACGCGATACCAAACGCCCGTCTAACATGACGCGATACCAAACGCCCGTCTAACATGACGCGACACCAAACGCCCGTCTAACATGACGCGATACCAAACGCCCGTCTAACATGACGCGACACCAAACGCCCGTCTAACATGACGCGATACCAAACGCCCGTCTAACATGACGCGATACCAAACGCCCGTCTAACATGACGTGATACCAAACGCCCGTCTAACATGACGCGATACCAAACGCCCATCTAACATGACGCGATACCAAACGCCCATCTAACATGACGCGATACCAAACGCCCGTCTAACATGACGCGATACCAAACGCCCATCTAACATGACGCGATACCAAACGCCCGTCTAACATGACGCGATACCAAACGCCCGTCTAACATGACGTGATACTAAACGCCCGTCTAACATGACGCGACACCAAACGCCCGTCTAACATGACGCGATACCAAACGCCCTTCTAACATGACGCGACGCCAAACGCCCGTCTAACATGACGCGATACCAAACGCCCGTCTAACATGACGCGATACCAAACGCCCATCTAACATGACGCGACGCCAAACGCCCGTCTAACATGACGCGATACCAAACGCCCGTCTAACATGACGCGATACCAAACGCCCGTCTAACATGACGCGATACCAAACGCCCGTCTAACATGACGCGACGCCAAACGCCCGTCTAACATGACGCGATACCAAACGCCCGTCTAACATGACGCGATACCAAACGCCCATCTAACATGACGCGATACCAAACGCCCGTCTAACATGACGCGATACCAAACGCCCGTCTAACATGACGCGATGCCAAACGCCCGTCTAACATGACGCGATACCAAACGCCCGTCTAACATGACGTGATACCAAACGCCCGTCTAACATGACGCGACACCAAACGCCCGTCTAACATGACGCGATACCAAACGCCCGTCTAACATGACGCGACACCAAACGCCCGTCTAACATGACGCGACGCCAAACGCCCGTCTAACATGACGCGACGCCAAACGCCCGTCTAACATGACGCGATACCAAACGCCCGTCTAACATGACGCGACACCAAACGCCCGTCTAACATGACGCGATACCAAACGCCCTTCTAACATGACGCGACGCCAAACGCCCGTCTAACATGACGCGATACCAAACGCCCGTCTAACATGACGCGATACCAAACGCCCATCTAACATGACGCGACGCCAAACGCCCGTCTAACATGACGCGATACCAAACGCCCGTCTAACATGACGCGATACCAAACGCCCGTCTAACATGACGCGATACCAAACGCCCGTCTAACATGACGCGACGCCAAACGCCCGTCTAACATGACGCGATACCAAACGCCCGTCTAACATGACGCGATACCAAACGCCCATCTAACATGACGCGATACCAAACGCCCGTCTAACATGACGCGATACCAAACGAGCGTCTAACATGACGTGATACTAAACGCCCGTCTAACATGACGCGATACCAAACGCCCGTCTAACATGACGCGATACCAAACGCCCGTCTAACAAGACGTGACACCAAACGCCCGTCTAACATGACGCGATACCAAACGCCCGTCTAACATGACGCGATACCAAACGCCCTTCTAACACGACGCGATACCAAACGCCCGTCTAACACGACGTGATACCAAACGCCCGTCTAACATGACGTGATACCAAACGCCCGTCTAACATGACGCGACGCCAAACGCCCGTCTAACATGACGCGATACCAAACGCCCGTCTAACATGACGCGATACCAAACGCCCATCTAACATGACGCGATACCAAACGCCCGTCTAACATGACGCGATACCAAACGCCCGTCTAACATGACGCGATGCCAAACGCCCGTCTAACATGACGCGATACCAAACGCCCGTCTAACATGACGTGATACCAAACGCCCGTCTAACATGACGCGACACCAAACGCCCGTCTAACATGACGCGACACCAAACGCCCGTCTAACATGACGCGACACCAAACGCCCGTCTAACATGACGCGACGCCAAACGCCCGTCTAACATGACGCGACGCCAAACGCCCGTCTAACATGACGCGACGCCAAACGCCCGTCTAACATGACGCGACACCAAACGCCCGTCTAACATGACGCGATACCAAACGCCCTTCTAACATGACGCGACGCCAAACGCCCGTCTAACATGACGCGATACCAAACGCCCGTCTAACATGACGCGATACCAAACGCCCATCTAACATGACGCGACGCCAAACGCCCGTCTAACATGACGCGATACCAAACGCCCGTCTAACATGACGCGACACCAAACGCCCGTCTAACATGACGCGATACCAAACGCCCGTCTAACATGACGCGATACCAAACGCCCGTCTAACATGACGCGATACCAAACGCCCGTCTAACACGACGCGATACCAAACGCCCGTCTAACATGACGCGATACCAAACGCCCGTCTAACATGACGTGATCACCAAACGCCCATCTAACATGACGCGATACCAAACGCCCGTCTAACATGACGCGATACCAAACGCCCGTCTAACATGACGCGATACCAAACGCCCGTCTAACATGACGTGATCATGACGTGATACCAAACGCCCATCTAACATGACGCGATACCAAACGCCCTCTAACATGACGCGATACCAAACGCCCGTCTAACATGACGCGATACCAAACGCCCGTCTAACATGACGCGATACTAAACGCCCGTCTAACATGACGCGATACCAAACGCCCGTCTAACATGACGCGATACCAAACGCCCGTCTAACATGACGCGATACCAAACGCCCGTCTAACATGACGCGACACCAAACGCCCGTCTAACATGACGCGATACCAAACGCCCGTCTAACATGACGCGACACCAAACGCCCGTCTAACATGACGCGATACCAAACGCCCTTCTAACATGACGCGATACCAAACGCCCGTCTAACATGACGCGATACTAAACGCCCGTCTAACATGACGCGATACCAAACGCCCGTCTAACATGACGCGATACCAAACGCCCGTCTAACATGACGTGATACTAAACGCCCGTCTAACATGACGCGACACCAAACGCCCGTCTAACATGACGCGATACCAAACGCCCTTCTAACATGACGCGACGCCAAACGCCCGTCTAACATGACGCGATACCAAACGCCCGTCTAACATGACGCGATACCAAACGCCCATCTAACATGACGCGACGCCAAACGCCCGTCTAACATGACGCGATACCAAACGCCCGTCTAACATGACGCGATACCAAACGCCCGTCTAACATGACGCGATACCAAACGCCCGTCTAACATGACGCGACGCCAAACGCCCGTCTAACATGACGCGATACCAAACGCCCGTCTAACATGACGCGATACCAAACGCCCATCTAACATGACGCGATACCAAACGCCCGTCTAACATGACGCGATACCAAACGCCCGTCTAACATGACGCGATGCCAAACGCCCGTCTAACATGACGCGATACCAAACGCCCGTCTAACATGACGTGATACCAAACGCCCGTCTAACATGACGCGACACCAAACGCCCGTCTAACATGACGCGATACCAAACGCCCGTCTAACATGACGCGACACCAAACGCCCGTCTAACATGACGCGACGCCAAACGCCCGTCTAACATGACGCGACGCCAAACGCCCGTCTAACATGACGCGATACCAAACGCCCGTCTAACATGACGCGACACCAAACGCCCGTCTAACATGACGCGATACCAAACGCCCTTCTAACATGACGCGACGCCAAACGCCCGTCTAACATGACGCGATACCAAACGCCCGTCTAACATGACGCGATACCAAACGCCCATCTAACATGACGCGACGCCAAACGCCCGTCTAACATGACGCGATACCAAACGCCCGTCTAACATGACGCGATACCAAACGCCCGTCTAACATGACGCGATACCAAACGCCCGTCTAACATGACGCGACGCCAAACGCCCGTCTAACATGACGCGATACCAAACGCCCGTCTAACATGACGCGATACCAAACGCCCATCTAACATGACGCGATACCAAACGCCCGTCTAACATGACGCGATACCAAACGAGCGTCTAACATGACGTGATACTAAACGCCCGTCTAACATGACGCGATACCAAACGCCCGTCTAACATGACGCGATACCAAACGCCCGTCTAACAAGACGTGACACCAAACGCCCGTCTAACATGACGCGATACCAAACGCCCGTCTAACATGACGCGATACCAAACGCCCTTCTAACACGACGCGATACCAAACGCCCGTCTAACACGACGTGATACCAAACGCCCGTCTAACATGACGTGATACCAAACGCCCGTCTAACATGACGCGACGCCAAACGCCCGTCTAACATGACGCGATACCAAACGCCCGTCTAACATGACGCGATACCAAACGCCCGTCTAACATGACGCGATACCAAACGCCCGTCTAACATGACGCGATACCAAACGCCCGTCTAACATGACCCGATGCCAAACGCCCGTCTAACATGACGCGATACCAAACGCCCGTCTAACATGACGTGATACCAAACGCCCGTCTAACATGACGCGACGCCAAACGCCCGTCTAACATGACGCGACGCCAAACGCCCGTCTAACATGACGCGACGCCAAACGCCCGTCTAACATGACGCGACGCCAAACGCCCGTCTAACATGACGCGACACCAAACGCCCGTCTAACATGACGCGATACCAAACGCCCGTCTAACATGACGCGATACCAAACGCCCGTCTAACATGACGCGACGCCAAACGCCCGTCTAACATGACGCGATACCAAACGCCCGTCTAACATGACGCGATACCAAACGCCCATCTAACATGACGCGATACCAAACGCCCGTCTAACATGACGCGATACCAAACGCCCGTCTAACATGACGCGATGCCAAACGCCCGTCTAACATGACGCGATACCAAACGCCCGTCTAACATGACGTGATACCAAACGCCCGTCTAACATGACGCGACACCAAACGCCCGTCTAACATGACGCGATACCAAACGCCCGTCTAACATGACGCGACACCAAACGCCCGTCTAACATGACGCGACGCCAAACGCCCGTCTAACATGACGCGACGCCAAACGCCCGTCTAACATGACGCGATACCAAACGCCCGTCTAACATGACGCGATACCAAACGCCCTTCTAACATGACGCGACGCCAAACGCCCGTCTAACATGACGCGATACCAAACGCCCGTCTAACATGACGCGATACCAAACGCCCATCTAACATGACGCGACGCCAAACGCCCGTCTAACATGACGCGATACCAAACGCCCGTCTAACATGACGCGATACCAAACGCCCGTCTAACATGACGCGATACCAAACGCCCGTCTAACATGACGCGACGCCAAACGCCCGTCTAACATGACGCGATACCAAACGCCCGTCTAACATGACGCGATACCAAACGCCCATCTAACATGACGCGATACCAAACGCCCGTCTAACATGACGCGATACCAAACGAGCGTCTAACATGACGTGATACTAAACGCCCGTCTAACATGACGCGATACCAAACGCCCGTCTAACATGACGCGATACCAAACGCCCGTCTAACAAGACGTGACACCAAACGCCCGTCTAACATGACGCGATACCAAACGCCCGTCTAACATGACGCGATACCAAACGCCCTTCTAACACGACGCGATACCAAACGCCCGTCTAACACGACGTGATACCAAACGCCCGTCTAACATGACGTGATACCAAACGCCCGTCTAACATGACGCGACGCCAAACGCCCGTCTAACATGACGCGATACCAAACGCCCGTCTAACATGACGCGATACCAAACGCCCGTCTAACATGACGCGATACCAAACGCCCGTCTAACATGACGCGATACCAAACGCCCGTCTAACATGACCCGATGCCAAACGCCCGTCTAACATGACGCGATACCAAACGCCCGTCTAACATGACGTGATACCAAACGCCCGTCTAACATGACGCGACGCCAAACGCCCGTCTAACATGACGCGACGCCAAACGCCCGTCTAACATGACGCGACGCCAAACGCCCGTCTAACATGACGCGACGCCAAACGCCCGTCTAACATGACGCGACACCAAACGCCCGTCTAACATGACGCGATACCAAACGCCCTTCTAACATGACGCGACGCCAAACGCCCGTCTAACATGACGCGATACCAAACGCCCGTCTAACATGACGCGATACCAAACGCCCATCTAACATGACGCGACGCCAAACGCCCGTCTAACATGACGCGATACCAAACGCCCGTCTAACATGACGCGACGCCAAACGCCCGTCTAACATGACGCGATACCAAACGCCCGTCTAACATGACGCGATACCAAACGCCCGTCTAACATGACGCGATACCAAACGCCCGTCTAACACGACGCGATACCAAACGCCCGTCTAACACGACGTGATACCAAACGCCCGTCTAACATGACGTGATACCAAACGCCCATCTAACATGACGCGATACCAAACGCCCGTCTAACATGACGCGATACCAAACGCCCGTCTAACATGACGCGATACCAAACGCCCGTCTAACATGACGTGATCATGACGTGATACCAAACGCCCATCTAACATGACGCGATACAAAACGCCCGTCTAACATGACGCGATACCAAACGCCCGTCTAACATGACGCGATACCAAACGCCCGTCTAACATGACGCGATACTAAACGCCCGTCTAACATGACGCGATACCAAACGCCCGTCTAACATGACGCGATACCAAACGCCCGTCTAACATGACGCGATACCAAACGCCCGTCTAACATGACGCGACACCAAACGCCCGTCTAACATGACGCGATACCAAACGCCCGTCTAACATGACGCGACGCCAAACGCCCGTCTAACATGACGCGATACCAAACGCCCGTCTAACATGACGTGACACCAAACGCCCGTCTAACATGACGCGATACCAAACGCCCGTCTAACATGACGCGACGCCAAACGCCCGTCTAACATGACGCGATACCAAACGCCCGTCTAACATGACGTGATACCAAACGCCCTTCTAACATGACGCGATACCAAACGCCCGTCTAACATGACGCGATACCAAACGCCCGTCTAACATGACGCGATACCAAACGCCCGTCTAACATGACGCGACGCCAAACGCCCGTCTAACATGACGCGATACCAAACGCCCGTCTAACATGACGCGACACCAAACGCCCGTCTAACATGACGCGATACCAAACGCCCGTCTAACATGACGTGATACCAAACGCCCGTCTAACATGACGCGACGCCAAACGCCCGTCTAACATGACGCGATACCAAACGCCCGTCTAACATGACGCGACGCCAAACGCCCGTCTAACATGACGCGACACCAAACGCCCGTCTAACATGACGCGATACCAAACGCCCGTCTAACATGACGTGATACCAAACGCCCGTCTAACATGACGCGACGCCAAACGCCCGTCTAACATGACGCGATACCAAACGCCCGTCTAACATGACGTGATACCAAACGCCCTTCTAACATGATGCGATACCAAACGCCCGTCTAACATGACGCGATACCAAACGCCCGTCTAACATGACGCGATGCCAAACGCCCGTCTAACATGACGCGACGCCAAACGCCCGTCTAACATGACGCGATACCAAACGCCCGTCTAACATGACGCGATACCAAACGCCCGTCTAACATGACGCGACGCCAAACGCCCGTCTAACATGACGCGATGCCAAACGCCCGTCTAACATGACGCGACACCAAACGCCCGTCTAACATGACGCGATACCAAACGCCCGTCTAACATGACGCGATACCAAACGCCCGTCTAACATGACGCGATACCAAACGCCCGTCTAACATGACGTGATACCAAACGCCCGTCTAACATGACGCGACGCCAAACGCCCGTCTAACATGACACCAAACGCCCATCTAACATGACGTGATACCAAACGCCCGTCTAACATGACGCGATACCAAACGCCCGTCTAACATGACACCAAACGACCGTCTAACATGACGCGATGCCAAACGCCCGTCTAACATGACGCGATACCAAACGCCCGTCTAACATGACGCGATACCAAACGCCCGTCTAACATGACGCGATACCAAACGCCCGTCTAACATGACGCGATACCAAACGCCCGTCTAACATGACGCGATACCAAACGCCCGTCTAACATGACGCGATACCAAACGCCCGTCTAACATGACGCGATACCAAACGCCCTCTAACATGACACCAAACGCCCATCTAACATGACGTGATACCAAACGCCCGTCTAACATGACGTGATACCAAACGCCCGTCTAACATGACGCGACACCAAACGCCCTCTAACATGACGCGATACCAAACGCCCGTCTAACATGACGCGATACCAAACGCCCGTCTAACATGACGCGATACCAAACGCCCGTCTAACATGACGCGATGCCAAACGCCCGTCTAACATGACGCGATACCAAACGCCCGTCTAACATGACACGATACCAAACGCCCGTCTAACATGACGCGATACCAAACGCCCGTCTAACATGACGTGATACCAAACGCCCGTCTAACATGACGCGACACCAAACGCCCGTCTAACATGACGCGATACCAAACGCCCGTCTAACATGACGCGACACCAAACGCCCGTCTAACATGACGCGACGCCAAACGCCCGTCTAACATGACGCGACGCCAAACGCCCGTCTAACATAACGCGACACCAAACGCCCGTCTAACATGACGCGATACCAAACGCCCGTCTAACATGACGCGACACCAAACGCCCGTCTAACATGACGCGATACCAAACGCCCGTCTAACATGACGCGATACCAAACGCCCATCTAACATGACGCGATACCAAACGCCCGTCTAACATGACGCGATACCAAACGCCCATCTAACATGACGCGATACCAAACGCCCGTCTAACATGACGCGATACCAAACGCCCGTCTAACATGACGCGACACCAAACGCCCGTCTAACATGACGCGATACCAAACGCCCGTCTAACATGACGCGACACCAAACGCCCGTCTAACATGACGCGATACCAAACGCCCGTCTAACATGACGTGATACCAAACGCCCGTCTAACATGACGCGATACCAAACGCCCATCTAACATGACGCGATACCAAACGCCCATCTAACATGACGCGATACCAAACGCCCGTCTAACATGACGCGATACCAAACGCCCATCTAACATGACGCGATACCAAACGCCCGTCTAACATGACGCGATACCAAACGCCCGTCTAACATGACGTGATACCAAACGCCCGTCTAACATGACGTGATACCAAACGCCCGTCTAACATGACGCGATACCAAACGCCCGTCTAACATGACGCGATACCAAACGCCCGTCTAACATGACGTGACACCAAACGCCCGTCTAACATGACGCGATACCAAACGCCCGTCTAACATGACGTGACACCAAACGCCCGTCTAACATGACGCGATACCAAACGCCCGTCTAACATGACGCGATACCAAACGCCCGTCTAACACGACGCGATACCAAACGCCCGTCTAACACGACGTGATACCAAACGCCCGTCTAACATGACGTGGTACCAAACGCCCATCTAACATGACGCGATACCAAACGCCCGTCTAACATGACGCGATACCAAACGCCCGTCTAACATGACGCGATACCAAACGCCCGTCTAACATGACGTGATCATGACGTGATACCAAACGCCCATCTAACATGACGCGATACCAAACGCCCGTCTAACATGACGCGATACCAAACGCCCGTCTAACATGACGCGATACCAAACGCCCGTCTAACATGACGCGATACCAAACGCCCGTCTAACATGACGCGATACCAAACGCCCGTCTAACATGACGCGATACCAAACGCCCGTCTAACATGACGTGATCATGACGTGATACCAAACGCCCATCTAACATGACGCGACGCCAAACGCCCGTCTAACATGACGCGATACCAAACGCCCGTCTAACATGACGCGATACCAAACGCCCGTCTAACATGACGCGATGCCAAACGCCCGTCTAACATGACGCGACTCCAAACGACCGTCTAACATGACGCGACGCCAAACGACCGTCTAACATGACGCGATACCAAACGACCGTCTAACATGACGCGATACCAAACGACCGTCTAACATGACGAGATGCCAAACGCCCGTCTAACACGACGTGATGCCAAACGCCCGTCTAACATGACGCGACTCCAAACGACCGTCTAACATGACGCGACACCAAACGACCGTCTAACATGACGCGATACCAAACGCCCGTCTAACATGACGCGATACCAAACGACCGTCTAACATGACGAGATGCCAAACGCCCGTCTAACATGACGCGACTCCAAACGACCTCTCACATGACGCGACGCCAAACGACCGTCTAACATGACGCGACGCCAAACGCCCGTCTAACATGACGCGATACCAAACGCCCGTCTAACATGACGCGATACCAAACGCCCGTCTAACATGACGCGATGCCAAACGCCCGTCTAACATGACGCGACTCCAAACGACCGTCTAACATGACGCGACGCCAAACGACCGTCTAACATGACGCGATACCAAACGACCGTCTAACATGACGCGATACCAAACGACCGTCTAACATGACGAGATGCCAAACGCCCGTCTAACACGACGTGATGCCAAACGCCCGTCTAACATGACGCGACTCCAAACGACCGTCTAACATGACGCGACACCAAACGACCGTCTAACATGACGCGATACCAAACGCCCGTCTAACATGACGCGATACCAAACGACCGTCTAACATGACGAGATGCCAAACGCCCGTCTAACATGACGCGACTCCAAACGACCTCTAACATGACGCGACGCCAAACGACCGTCTAACATGACGCGACGCCAAACGCCCGTCTAACATGACGCGATACCAAACGCCCGTCTAACATGACGCGATACCAAACGCCCGTCTAACATGACGCGATACCAAACGCCCGTCTAACATGACGCGATACCAAACGCCCGTCTAACATGACGCGATACCAAACGCCCGTCTAACATGACGTGATACCAAACGCCCGTCTAACATGACGCGATACCAAACGCCCGTCTAACATGACGCGATACCAAACGCCCTCTAACATGACGCGATACCAAACGCCCGTCTAACATGACGCGATACCAAACGCCCGTCTAACATGACGTGATACCAAACGCCCGTCTAACATGACGCGACACCAAACGCCCTCTAACATGACGCGATACCAAACGCCCGTCTAACATGACGCGATACCAAACGCCCGTCTAACATGACGCGATACCAAACGCCCGTCTAACATGACGCGATGCCAAACGCCCCTCTAACATGATGCGATGCCAAACGCCCTTCTAACATGAGGCGATACCAAACGCCCGTCTAACATGACGCGATACCAAACGCCCGTCTAACATGACGCGACACCAAACGCCCGTCTAACATGACGCGATACCAAACGCCCGTCTAACATGACGCGACACCAAACGCCCGTCTAACATGACGCGATACCAAACGCCCGTCTAACATGACGCGATACCAAACGCCCGTCTAACATGACGCGATACCAAACGCCCGTCTAACATGACGTGATACCAAACGCCCGTCTAACATGACGCGACGCCAAACGCCCGTCTAACATGACACCAAACGCCCATCTAACATGACGTGATACCAAACGCCCGTCTAACATGACGCGACACCAAACGCCCGTCTAACATGACGCGATACCAAACGCCCGTCTAACATGACGTGATACCAAACGCCCGTCGAACATGACGTGATAACGTATTGATAGCCTATACAAAACACAGCTGAATATAAAATGGCCAGTAACGGGACACTTTTTTGGAACTTAAATGAAGAAAATTGGCACACAATTTTAGGAATAGACCCCCTACAGCAGTTGAGAGGTGATTAACTACTTAAATGAATTACTTAAAAATCATACAATGTGATTTTCTGGATTTTTGTTTTAGATTCCGTCTCTCACAGTTGAAGTGTACCTATGATAAAAATTACAGACATCTACATGTCTGTAAGTAGGAAAACCTGCAAAATCAGCAGTGTTTCAAATACTTGTTCTCCCCACTGTATATATTATATATATATACGAAATGGAGTTCAAATAATTGAACTGATGTCGGTCAATTAGTATTTTAATAACCGTAAATTAAATCGCTCAGCACTATCCAATATGGACGAGTCAAAAGTCAAGTTTTCTTACCCAGAGGATTCTTTGGCTGCACATCTTTTCACTTCCTCCAGTTCCTGCAGGTTGTGCTCTTTCTCCTTCCATAGTGCCACCTCGTGATCATCTACAAAAAGAGGGAGGGGACAAGGAAGGACACCGATTATTACGATTTGAATTTGATTTGGGGAAAAAACACATTCAGTAAGATGTCCATTGTATTCCCAGTGGATAGCACTTAAAATTTTTGAATTAAAAAACGTTTTTCCCCCCCTAGTGGTTCTCGAAATAGGAATCCTTTCTGTCACCTGCTATCCTAAAACCTACAGGAAACTTGGGCCTAAGGACCAGGAGCCAGGGGTTGATTTGGGATTCAACAGGGTGTTTTGTTACCTTTGAGGTGCTGCATGGAGGCCTTGTTCTCCTGTAGCTGTCTGCAGGCATTCTCTAGATGCCTCCGGAGGTCCTGACTCTTCTTCTGCAGCTCGGACACGGTCTCAGCACACTGCTTCCCACAACCACCCTCTTCTCTCTTGTGATCAGTGGAGCCTGAATCGATAGAAGAACATATTTAAATCATACTTAGGGTTTGCTCTCACGCCTGGCATTTAATAATTTTTTTACCCTTTTTTCTCCCCAATTTCGTGGTTTCAAATTGGAAGTTAGTCTTGTCTAGTCGCTGCAACTTCCGTACGGACTCGGAGAGAGGCCGGTCGAGAGCCGTGCGTCCTCCGAAACACGACCCAACCAAGCAGCACTGCTTCTTGACACAATGCTCGTTTAACCCGGAAACCAGCCGCACCAATGTGTCAGAGGAAACACCGTACAGCTGGTGACCGTGTCAGCGCGCACTGCGCCCAGCCCGCCACAGGAGTCGCTAGAGCGCGATGGGACAAGGATATCCCTGCCGGCCAAACCCCTCCCCTAATGCGGACGATACTGGGCCAATTGTGCACCGCCCCATGGGTCTCCCGGTCGCGGCCGGCTGCGACAGAACCTGGACTCGAACCCAGAATCTCTAGTGGCACAGCTAGCACTGCGATACAGTGCCTTAAACCACTGAGCCACTCTGGAGGTGTGCTTCTGCCATTGTATCTATTCCACTAATTGCAGGGATCACTCTCTATGCACTCACTGTACTCTACATTTCTTTGGATAACAGTGTCTGCTAAGTGGCATATTATTCTATACATAGAAGACTTGAGAAGAAACACACTATGAATCTGATTGAGTTCTTTCTCATGGTGCTCCTGATGTTCCTTCAGCACCCGGCCGAGCTCCTCCTACTGATCTGGAGAACAACACAGCCTTCATAATAAACTGTTAGTCAGGTCAACACAGCCTTCATAATAAACTGTTAGTCAGGTCAACACAGCCTTCATAATAAACTGTTAGTCAGGTCAACACAGCCTTCATAATAAACTGTTAGTCAGGTCAACACAGCCTTCATAATACACTGTTAGTCAGGTCAACACAGCCTTCATAATAAACTGTTAGTCAGGTCAACACAGCCTTCATAATAAACTGTTAGTCAGGTCAACACAGCCTTCATAATAAACTGTTAGTCAGGTCAACACAGCCTTCATAATACACTGTTAGTCAGGTCAACACAGCCTTCATAATAAACTGTTAGTCAGGTCAACACAGCCTTCATAATAAACTGTTAGTCAGGTCAACACAGCCTTCATAATAAACTGTTAGTCAGGTCAACACAGCCTTCATAATAAACTGTTAGTCAGGTCAACACAGCCTTCATAATAAACTGTTAGTCAGGTCAACACAGCCTTCATAATAAACTGTTAGTCAGGTCAACACAGCCTTCATAATAAACTGTAAGTCAGGTCAACACAGCCTTCATAATAAACTGTTAGTCAGGTCAACACAGCCTTCATAATAAACTGTTAGTCAGGTCAACACAGCCTTCATAATAAACTGTTAGTCAGGTCAACACAGCCTTCATAATACACTGTTAGTCAGGTCAACACAGCCTTCATAATAAACTGTTAGTCAGGTCAACACAGCCTTCATAATAAACTGTTAGTCAGGTCAACACAGCCTTCATAATACACTGTTAGTCAGGTCAACACAGCCTTCATAATACACTGTTAGTCAGGTCAACACAGCCTTCATAATAAACTGTTAGTCAGGTCAACACAGCCTTCATAATACACTGTTAGTCAGGTCAACACAGCCTTCATAATAAACTGTTAGTCAGGTCAACACAGCCTTCATAATAAACTGCTAGTCAGGTCAACACAGCCTTCATAATAAACTGTTAGTCAGGTCAACACAGCCTTCATAATAAACTGTTAGTCAGGTCAACACAGCCTTCATAATAAACTGTTAGTCAGGTCAACACAGCCTTCATAATAAACTGTTAGTCAGGTC
>NC_092094.1:5887358-5900395 GCF_045679555.1 Salvelinus alpinus
AGACGTATTTTATCCAGGGATGATGTTAAATATTGTATAACTTAGCGACAAAGAGAGATGTATTTTATCCAGGGATGACGTTAAATACTGTATAACTTAGCGACAAAGAGAGACGTATTTTATCCTGTTAGGATTTATGTTTATGCACTATAGCCTGCTACCATATTGTATGAAGATTAATATTGTTTTGTTACACACACACACAAACAATACAGATGTATGTGAGTAAAGACTGACCAACATTGAGTGACAGGCCATAAAAGCTGTGGTCAATCTGGAGAGGGGAGGGGTGCATCTCTCTAAGCCAACCAGGGAGGGTAGATTACTGGACAATACCATATTAGGAACTGTTTCAGTGTAGAATCGACAGACACAAGACGGATCTAATCTACCCAACAACCAGATGTGGACAGAGGAGAGCACTAAGGGACTTGGACAAGTCCGGGTGCCAGCATAGGCTGGGCAAAGTCTAAACCGCGCTCAGCCTCTACTGTGATAGGCCAACAGACGCGTTGGAACTACGTCATCACGGTATAAGAACAGCTGCCAGTTCCCTGTTTTACCCTGCGCGGTGATACAGCGAACCCGTATATACGAAAATTGTGATAGGGTAGAGACATGGAATAGAGACCCTGTGTGATAGAGTAGAGACAGGAAGCAGAGACCCTGTTTGATAGAGTAGAGACAGGGAGTAGAGACCCTGTGTGATAGGGTAGAGAGAGGGAGTAGAGACCCTGTGTGATAGGGTAGAGAGAGTCAGTTCATCACTATCCCTGCTAGAGCTGCCTCAGTTAACTGTAAACATCTAGGAGCAACAACGGCTCAGCCGTGAAGTGGTAGGCCACACAATCTCAGAGAACAGGACTGCCGAGTGCTGAAGCACGTAGCGTGTAAAAATCGTCTGTCCTCTGTTGCAACACTAACTACCGAGTTCCAAACTGCATCTGGAAGCAACGTCAGCACAAGAGCTGTTTGTCGGGAGCTTAATGAAATGGGTTTCCGTGGCCGAGCAGCTGCACACAAGCCTAAGATCACCATGAGCAATGCAAAGCGTTGGCTGGAGTGGCGTAAAGCTCGCCGCCATTGGACTCTGGAGCAGTGGAAATACGTTCTCAGGAGTGATGAATCGCTCTTCACCATCTGACCTGCCCCAATGCATAGTGCCAACTGTAAAGGTTGGTGGAGGAGCAATAATGGTCTGGGCTGTTTTTGTGGTTCGGGCCCCTCGAGTGAAGGGAAATCTTACTGCTACAGCAGACAATGACATTCTGGATGATTCTGTGCTTCCAACTTTGTGGCAACTTTGGGGAAGGCCCTTTCCTGTTTCAGCATGACAATGCCCCCGTGCACTAAGCAAGGTCCATACAGAAATGGTTTGTCGAGATTAGTGTGGAAGAACTTGACTGGCCTGCACAGAGCCCTGACCTCAACCCCATCGAACACCTTTGGGATGAATTGGAACGCCGACTGCGAGCCAGGCCCAACATCAGTGCCCGACCTCACTAATGCTCTTGTGGCTGAATGGAAGCAAGTCCCCCGCAGCAATGTTCCAACATCTAGTGGAAAGCCTTCCCAGAAGAGTGGAGGCTGTTATAGCAGCACAGGAGGGAACCAACTCCATATTAATGCCTTCCCAGAAGAGTGGAGGCTGTTATAGCAGCAAAGGGGGGACCAACTCCATATTAATGCCTTCCCAGAAGAGTGGAGGCTGTTATAGCAGCAAAGGGGGGACCAACTCCATATTAATGCCTTCCCAGAAGAGTGGAGGCTGTTATAGCAGCAAAGGGGGGACCAGTTCCACATTAATGCCCATGATTTTGGATTGAGATGTTTGACGAGCAGGTGTCCACATACTTTTGGTCATGTAGTGTATCACTGTCATAGCAAGTTAAAGGTTTCTGTAACTGAGAATGTTGTTGCTGTTCAGGCTACTTGCACATATATTTCTGTATTTTAATAAAAACTGTTTATTTTGATACATTGATGTTTATGGTATTTTGTCATTCTTGCCCATCCTTGCACCCAGTTGACCAATGTTTTAAAAATGCCTTAAGTCCTCAATGGCACTGTCCATGCAGCGAACTGTCCAATTGTTTTTCCACCATTCATTTTTCCCATAGGGAATTTTTCCTCCCAATGGCCTTATCATACAAGGCTCTACAGACAGATTTAAAAATACATCGGCTATTTTTGCGTTGATGGTGATGTATGTATTGAAGCCAGGTGTAACCTAGTGGTTAGAGCTTTGGACTAGTAACTAAAGGTTGCAAGATCGAATCCTCAAGCTGACAAGGTAAAACATCTGTCGTTCTGCCCCTCAACCCACTGTTCCTAGGTGGGTGGGTCATTGTAAATAAGAATTTGTTTTTAACTGACTTGCCTAGTTAAATAACATTTTTTTAAAGTGGTTCAACATTCAAGTGTATTTTATTGACAACATAGAACAGCTTGTACAAGGCGACGGTCGGTGGAAGTCTGGCGCCACCAAGTGGACAATTATTTTAGCTCCCTTGTGGCAGCAGTGCTTCCAGAGATAGTTTATAAAAATGGCCCGCCGGGACCTTGGGTGTTGTGGGGGACCCTTCGCCTGGGGTCGAGGCTCCATTTCTTCTGTATCACCCCAGGGCATCCGTGGCTACCATGGCCACTGCCTGGAGGGTGGTCTCTACTCGTGTCACTACCAGCAGGTTGCGGGAGGACCACAGTACGTCCTTCAGACACGTGAGGGTGGGCCAGAGCTTGGTGGAGGCCTTCGGCCCACCCCATAACAGCACGAGCTGGGGCGTTAGGTCTTCCCCTGCTGGCAGACATGAGATCAGGGCCTGTTTTCTTCCACAGGTCCCTGGCGGGTCTCCCAGAGAACATATATTTTCTTTATTGTTTTATTTCCTTTGAAAACAGCTCACATATATTTTTGTACATCATTTTATACACATAAAAACGGCATTAAAGCATCAAAAACTTTTTGAATTTGTTTTGATTAAATGGGTGACTGACCACTATCTAGTGACATAGACTTGCTTAATTAAACCCAATATCCATCATGATTCTAATAAAAGAACCATCCGGTTGGCTTCGTCTGCTTTTTCTTTACAACGGCAGGGGGTGCACCGTTCCTGGAGGTACTGCAATACCAGGTCGATGCGTGGAGTGGACGGAGCAAGCCCCTATTCCATCTCCCTATTCCAAAAATCAATTTAATATATGGTCCCCAGATAGGGGACGTATCAGATATTAAACTGATAAGAACAGATTTTTTTTTTTTTTTTTTTTTTGGAAAAAGATTTTTTATTTTCATTTCTCATTAAAATACAATTACAAAATCAGTGCATTACATTACATCGATTCATAAAAACAGTATCCAAAAGTAGTGTAACAATATAACAATAGCAAAACTACTCAATAAAGTGCTGTTCTGCAGAACCTGACCAGTATTATTACATTCAAGTTTAACATGTCTCTAACAATCTCCAAAAATCAATACAAAGAATTCTATAAATACAAACATATACATATAACAGATACTACACTTGATCTTAGCCAAAAGGCCGAGAAGCGATACCGCAATGCTTTCGGGAGGAAGGTGCCGTTCTCAGACACGTCAAATCCGGAAACGGCTAGAGCAAAATGAGCTCTGTAAACTTTACATCAAATATCAAAGATGATGATGCTGTTAAAAAACGGTGGCATAGATCGGGATTTGATCAACGTCGGGAAAAGACACTTTTCACTGATACAAAGTAACACATTGGTAGGATACAAAGTCACGCGGTCATCCGCCCTCCAATCGGAAACTAGACAAATCCTTATGGAGTTAAAACCAGATTTACAGCTAAATTGGAATAATATTCTATCAAATAGGGGTTGGATAAATAATTTGTAGATAATAAAACGGACATTACATTTGATATTTTATAAAATATCTCGGGAAGCGTTGATGCCACAAGGGAATAAAACAAATTGTCCACTTGGTGGCGCCAGACTTCCACCGACCGTCGCCTTGTACAAGCAGTTCTATGTTGTCAATAAAATACACTTGAATGTTGAACCACTTCAATACATACATCATCAACGCAAAATAGCCTATGTATTTTTAAATCTGTCTATAGAGCCTTGTATGATAAGGCCATTGTGAGGAGGCCTTTATAAAGTTGCCCTCCTAAATTACTCGAGGCCAAACTTCAAAGATGTCCATGGCACTGGACTGCAGTGAGAGCTAGACCGACAGTGCGGCCTACAGAGTGGTCCCGGCCTGTGGTCCTGGCTGCCTAAATGTGTGCTCAACACAATAAACTCCGACGCCCTGGCGGTCTCCTCAGCCAGATCCTCCGACGTCCATTCACACGTACCTCCTTGGCCATAATCGTCCCCTACCTCCACCTTCACTTTCGGATTCCCTCGAAGCATTTTCAACCCCGTTCTCACCTACGGTAGCTAGCCACAGAAGTCAGCTAGCTAGCTGGCTAACTTTTATCAACGTTTTCACTTCTGACACCAATGTAATGACCTGACTAGATCATAAAGGAACAATTGTCCAGACAGAGGTTTGAGTTTACGAATTAACGGTTTATTAACCCAACATTACACAGGCTACTGTTTGGACGTAGCCCACGCCAAATAAATGAAAGATAACCCACAAGCCAACCGTGACCTTCTCTTGTGAAGGCCAGACATAAGAGAGAACAAAGGCTGAACCTGGTCTTAACTTCCAATGCTCCACCCCCCTGCCCAACCCCCCTCCACGCCATTCCGCCAACCCGGCATCAGAACATTCCAGGCATTCCCGTGATTGGCAGATAGCAGGTTGATTGACATGTCGGACCCCGCGAACACTGGGTACTGGTCAGTACAACACAACCGCCTACTAGCCTAACACATAACACACAGCTGTCTGTGCGGGTCGCTACAATATCATGGTGCTCAAATCATTTTTCCTTCTCAAATCAGGTGTCGTCAACAACGTCAAAGGAATTGATGGTATAAGCCCGTCTTCTAAAGATGAGTTCACAGAGTTTGAAAAGTTGTTAAAAGACAAGATATCACCTTTTGAGAGTTCCATACACTATTCCGGCTTCCTAGAGTCCTTGTTTCGAGACCTCTGTCTCTCACGTAAGTATTAATTTAATAATATACAGTTTGAAAAGTAACCAATGTTATTGGTCGTGCATCTCAACGGTCAGTGGGGCCTGTATTATGTCCCTGTATTATATGAAATCATGTTTTAACTGTGCACCTCTTATGTTACAGTGGAGGTGGAGGACTTGAAAAAAGTCAGCAACACCCTCACAGTCTTACTAAGTGAAAAACAGAAACAGGAAAAGGTTAGTGGTTTATTTAATTTAAATGACAGACAAGTATTGACATTTATCACCAGTACACATGGTCTACTTAGACCGGTATTCAGTCTTGTCCGGGTCATGTTCATTAGGCATCAAACGGAAGAAAACAGACTGGAACAGTACTACCTGGAGTTGCGTGCCCTAATGGAAATTACGCAACAACAAAAAATAATTACTGTCATAAGACAATACTAATCATCCCTCTTTATTTCCAACAGCAGCTGAATAAAGGACAATACTAATCATCCCTCTTTGTTTCCAACAGCAGCTGAATAAAGGACAATACTAATCATCCCTCTTTGTTTCCAACAGCAGCTGAATAAAGGACAATACTAATCATCCCTCTTTGTTTCCAACAGCAGCTGAATAAAGGACAATACTAATCATCCCTCTTTGTTTCCAACAGCAGCTGAATAAAGGACAATACTAATCATCCCTCTTTATCTCCAACAGCAGCTGAATAAAGGACAATACTAATCATCCCTCTTTGTTTCCAACAGCAGCTGAATAAAGGACAATACTAATCATCCCTCTTTGTTTCCAACAGCAGCTGAATAAAGGACAATACTAATCATCCCTCTTTGTTTCCAACAGCAGCTGAATAAAGGAAAGAAGAAAAAGAAAGGCGTGGTTCCTGCCGGAGGGATGAAGTCCAAGATGAAGGATGACCTAGCGGACTACGGCGAGTTCGATGGAGGTTACGTACAAGACTACGAGGATTTCATGTGACGTGACATCAACCCGAGTGCTGCGTCTCAAATGACACCCTGTTCCCTATGTAGAACCCTTATATAGGGGATAGGGTGGCATTTAGTAGGCTGTCTGTCCCCATTCCCCCTCCGCTCTGCTCCACCCAGCCCCCTCAAAGCATGTCTAAAGATTGATTACTTCTAGTTGGATACGGGTGAGTCCCTCCCTACCTAGTTGTTTGACCTGGCATCAATCAAATTAAATTATATTTCTAAAACCCCTTTTTTTTACAAAAACAGTTGTCACAAAGTGCATTCCGTTTTAGCGATTCAAAGTGTCCGCTGTCCCTCGGCCTCTTCTCCTCTTTCAACTTGTTAGTTCAGCAGTCATCACCATTACTTCCTGTTGTCTGTCATGATGTCACTTCCTGTTTCCACTTCCTCTTATCAACACAACATTTGACCACTCCCTGCTCCAGATCAACACCACTACAGATGAGCGGGACCGGTCCAACCCATTCCGCTTCGCTAACATCGGCGTGGAGAAGTTCCTGGAGCTGAACTCTGAGCAGAACCATGACGACTACTGTCTGGCCTACGTCTTCACTGACAGGGACTTTGATGATGGTGTCCTGGGCCTGGCCTGGGTCGGAGCTCCTGCAGGTCCATAAGACTTCCTTTTCACTATTTACACACATTACAGTTACACTTCTTACACCCTGTAGATCAACAGCAGATATTACACGCTGGAATGACAGACGTTGTCATGGAATCAGTCAGTCTTTCTGTCTTATGAAATTAGCCCTATTCCTGTCTTTTTATTATTGAGCATCTCTCCTACTTTTTCCCTTCTTTACTGAGTCTTTTTATTTGATAAACTTGTGTTATCCAGTTTTGTATTATCAAATTGGGTTCATCATTATGAGAGGATAATCCTACCCCTCACTAATACTTGACTGTGTATCCACAGGGAGTTCTGGAGGGATCTGTGAGAAAAGTAAGCTGTACTCTGACGGAAAGAAGAAGTCCCTGAATACCGGCATCATCACAGTGCAGAACTACGCCTCTCACGTCCCTCCTAAAGTCTCACACATCACCTTCGCACATGAAATAGGACACAACTTTGGCTCGCCTGTGAGTTAGATTCATTATTTATTTAACTAGGCAAGTCAGTTAAGAACAAATTCTTATTTTACAATGACAGCCTACCCCAGGCCCAAACCCAACCCGGATGACGCTGGGCCGGTTGTGATACAGCTTGGAATCGAACCAGGGTCTGTAGTGACGCCTCTAGCACTGAGATGCTGCGCCACTTGGGATAACCTAGGCTGATGGGAGATCTCAAAGACTGTGTATACACAGGCAGCCCAAATCTTCTTTTTTTCAGTAATTGGTCTTTTGACAATATTTGGGTAAAAGATGAGAATTGGCCTGCCGTGTAAACACAGCCATAGAGCTCTTCTTTCTCTGTGTTGTCTCTGTTTATCTGCTGTTGTTACTGGATGTAGAGATGCAACAGGAAATGTCATGTCTGGGAGATGAGTTGTAGTTTTGGTGTTTGTGTAAACTGTTACGAGCCTGTGAATCTTTTTTTTCTTAGAGGACAATTTATGAAACTTTTATTTTGACAGGGAAGTCATACTGAGACTAGGCTCTCTTTTTTACAGATGAGTCCTGCATAAAATACATCAAACACAAAATATACAACATTACAAAACATAATTAAGAAAAACATACATTTTTATTTATTTAACCAGTTAAGAACAAATTCTTATTTACAATGACGGCCTACACCAGCCAACGCTGGGGCCAATTGCGCACCGCGCTATAGGACTCCCAATCACGGCCGGTTGTGATACAGCCTGGATTTATCAGAGGTCTCCGATCATTACTAAACAGACCAAAAGGGGGACCAGAACATCTCATTTCAGAGAGCTCTGTGAGTTGTTCCACATAAAGGGTGCAAGATTAAAAAAACTAAAATGAGCTTTTCCCAACTCTGGAGACCGAAGGGGCCTCTAGTGTTATCCAAGCCGGGTTTGGTCATGTGTACGTCTAAATTGAATTAATGATGATAAAGTTACGTTACAGCCTTTTTAAAATGAATTAAAAGCTTTTTTTCTTTCTTATCAATCTACACACAATACCCCATAATGACAAAGCAAAAAGTGTATTTTTGCTAATTTATTTAAATAAAATAAGAAATCATATTTACATAAGTATTCAGACCCTTTACTCAGTACTTTGTTGAAGCACCTTTGGCAGAGATTACAGCCTTCTGTCTTCTTGGGTATGACGCTACAAGCTTGGCACACCTGTATTTGGGGAGTTTCTTCCATTCTTCTCTGCAGATCCTCTCAAGCTCTGTCAGGTTGGATGGGGAGCGTCGCTGCACAGCTATTTTCAGGTCTCTCCAGAGATGTTCGATCGGGTTCAAGTCCGGGCTCTGGCTGGGTCACTCAAGGACATTCAGAGACTTGTTCCGAAGCCACTCTTGCGTTGTCTTGGCTGTGTGCTTATGGTCATTGTCTAGTTGGAAGGTGAACCTTTGCCCCAGTCTGAGGTCCTTAAGGATCTCTCTGTACTTTGCTCCGTTCATCTTTCCCTCGATCCTGACTAGTCTCCCAGTCCCCGCCGTTGAAAAACATCCCCACAGCATGATGTTGCCACCACCATGCTTCACCGTAGGGATGGTGCCAGGTTTCCTCCAGACGTGACGCTTGGCATTCAGGCCAAAGAGTTCAATCTTGGTGACATCAGACCAGAGAATCTTGTTTCTCACATCCCTGACCAAGGCCCTTCTCCCCCGATTGCTCAGTTTGGCCAGGCGGCCAGCTCTAGGAAGAGTCTTGGTGGTTCCTAGCTTCCGCCATTTAAGAATGATGGAGGCCACTGTGTGCTTGGGGACCTTCAATGCTGCAGAAATGTTTTGGTACCCCTCCCCAGATTTGTGCCTCGACACAATCTTGTCTCGGGAGTTCTATGGACAATTCCTTCTACTTCATGGCTTGGTTTTTGCTCTGACATGCACTGTCAACTGTGGGACCTTAAATAGACAAGTGTGTGCCTTTCCAAATCATGTCCAATCAATTGAATTTACCACAGGTGGACTCCAATCAAGTTGTAGAAACATCTCAAGGATGATAAATGGAAACAGGATGCACCTGAGCTCAATTTCAAGTCTCATAGCAAAGGGTCTGAATCAGTTTTTTTAGTTTAAAAAAAATTGCAAAAATGACTAAACCGTTTTAGCTTTGTCATTATGGGGTATTGTGGGAAGATTGCTGAAAAAAAATATATTTAATCAATTTTAGAATAAGACTGTAACGTAACAAAATGTGTAAAAAGTCAAGGGCTCAGAATACTTTCCATTATCCATTATTGGTGTCACTTGTTAAATCCACTTCTATCAGTGTAGATGAAGGGTAGGAGACCGGTTAAAGAAAGATCTTCAAGCCTTGAGACATTTGAGACATGGATTGTGTATGTGCCATTCAGAGGGGTGAATGGGCAAGACAAAAGATTTTAAGTGCCTTTGAACGGGGTATGGTAGTAGGTGCCAGACGCACCGGTTTGTGTCAAGAACTGCAACGCTGCTGTGTTTTTCAACTTCATCAGTTACCTGTTTTGTATCAAGAATGTTCCACCACCCAAAGGACATCCAGCCAACTTGACACAACTGTGGGAAATACAGTCGTGGATAAAAATATTGGCACCTTTGCACTCTTTTCAAATACTGCACAATTTCTTCTAGAAAACTGTTGAAACTTAACATAGTTTGGTATTCACGTATGTCTTTGGTTTTGCAGTTGAACAAAACAAAACAAAAATCTGAATAATTTACTAAATGTTGTCTTATTCCACAAATAAATCCTAAAATGGCCAGGATAATATCATTGGCACCTTCTAGAAGTAGTTCTAAATAATTACATGTCAAGCAGGTGATTCTCCTTCACTTTGTAATTGAACTCACCTGTGGACAGTTGCAGGTGCCTGCAATATAAAAATCCCTCATTCAACCAGTTTGAAAAGAGAAAAGGACTCATTCACCTGTTTAAATAGAGAAAAGGACTCATTGTCCTGTTTCGTGTCACTGTGTGTACCGCAATGAGCATGTAGAGAAAAAAAGAAATCCAGAAAATTATCCGAGGTCAGACACAAGATTGTAGCCAAGCGTGGACAATCTCAAGGCTTCAAGACCATCTCCAGAGACCTTGATGTTCCTGTTTACACCGTACGTAATGTTATCAAGGAGCTTAAGGCCCATGCCACTGTAGCCAACCTCCCTGGATGTGGCCGCAAGAGAGAACTTGATGGAAAATTACAGAGAAGGATTGTTTGACTGGTGAAGAAAACACCTCGATCAACTGCCACACAGATTCCAGCTGACCTTCAGACACAAGGTACGACAGTTTCACCTCGCACCGTCCGTCGCCAACTCAATGAAAAGGGGGTTATAGGATATGAGACCAAGCAGGACCCCACTGCTGAGAGGGAGACGTAAGAAAGCCCGACTGCAATTTGCCAAAACACACCTGAACATGCCAAAATCCTTCTGGGAGGATTTCCTGTGGACAGACGAGACCAAATTAGAGCTTTTTGGTGAAGCACACCATCTCTATGGTTACAGAAAACAAAATGAAGCCTTCAACGAAAAAAGCACCTTCCCTACAGTCAAACATGGAGGAGGTTCAGTGACCTTTGTTAGGGTTCGTTCCTTACGTCCTTCTTTGTCAATCATTGGTTCATTGGTGAAATTAGCATTATGACAATATCTTTAATTAAATCATTCAAAAACCTTTATTAATGCAATTGCAGACAGAAGTTGACAAACAGGAACATAGCACGCATGTTTCCGAGTAAGTTCTGCCTCAAACAAAAGGTCTCAAGTTGTTTTGTTAAACCGAAGTCCCGCCTTAGTGATGTCACTGAGTGATGTTACCTAGTGATGTTACCTTTTTTACTCCTGAGACCAAAACTCCTATATAAACAATGGCTTTTAGTGTTATCGTAAACGTCCACTCCCCAAAGCTGATTTATTGTGGAATGTTTGACTAGCCTTATCTCCTCCACTCCCCTGCAGAGCTGCTCCTTCACAGTCACACATTACTCAGAGGGGCCTCTTCATAATGAAATGGAGAGAGAACTAAAAACAATTGTGGAATTCTAAACCTCTACAATGAATTTGTATTGTTAATCTGTAGTCTATGACCCTATAAATGTAAGGAGGGAGGGGTCTTATAACCCCTCCCCTTCTATTAACATAAGCATAATCAATTATTCAAAATACACCAAACATTTGACCCCTAGGTAAATCCTGACACCTTGAACGTATGCATGGCATCATGAAATCAGGAGAATACCAAGGCATTTTGGAGTGTAATGTCAGACCCAGTATCAGAAAGCTGGGTCTCCTTCGAAGGCCATGGGTCTTCCAGCAGGACAATGACCCCAAACACACTTCAAAAAACACCCAGGAACGGTTCAAGACAAAACGCTGGACTGTTCTGAAGTGGCCAGCAAGGAGTCCAGATCTAAATCTCATTGGAAACTTGTAGAGAGATCTGGAAACAGCAGTTGGGAGAAGACACCCGTCAAGTCTGGGAGAACTGGAGCAGTTTGTACAAGAGGAGTGGGTCAAACTGCCAGTACAGAGCTACAGGAAGCTCATTGAGGACTATAGGAAGTGCTTAATTGCAGTTATTTTGACCAAAGGCTGTGCTACCAAATATATACACTGCTCAAAAAAATAAAGGGAACACTTTAACAACACAATGCAAATCCAAGTCAATCACACTTCTGTGAAATAAAACTGCCCACTTAGGAAGCAACACTGATTGACAATACATTTCACATGCTGTTGTGCAAATGGAATAGACAACAGGTGGAAATTATAGGCAATTAGCAAGACACCCCCAATAAAGGAGTGGTTCTGCAGGTGGTGACCACAGACCACTTCTCAGTTCCTATGCTTCCTGGCTGATGTTTTGGTCACTTTTGAATGCTGGCGGTGCTTTCACTCTAGTGGTAGCATGAGACGGAGTCTACAACCCACACAAGTGGCTCAGGTAGTGCAGCTCATCCAGGATGGCACATCAATGCGAGCTGTGGCAAGAAGGTTTGCTGTGTCTGTCAGCGTAGTGTCCAGAGCATGGAGGCGCTACCAGGAGACAGGCCAGTACATCAGGAGACGTGAAGGAGGCCGTAGGAGGGCAACAACCCAGCAGCAGGACCGCTACCTCCGCCTTTGTGCAAGGAGAAGCACTGCCAGAGCCCTGCAAAATGACCTCCAGCAGGCCACAAATGTGCATGTGTCTGCTCAAACGGTCAGAAACAGACTCCATGAGGGTGGTATGAGGGCCCGACGTCCACAGGTGGGGGTTGTGCTTACAGGCCAACACCGTGCAGGACGTTTGGTATTTGCCAGAGAACACCAAAATTGGCAAATTCGCCACTGGCGCCCTGTGCACTTCACAGATGAAAGCAGGTTCACACTGAGCACGTGACAGACGTGACAGAGTCTGGAGACGCCGTGGAGAACGTTCTGCTGCCTGCAACATCCTCCAGCATGACCGGTTTGGCGGTGGGTCAGTCATGGTGTGGGGTGGCATTTCTTTGGGGGGCCGCACAGCCCTCCATGTGCTCGCCAGAGGTAGCCTGACTGCCATTAGGTACCGAGATGAGATCCTCAGACCCCTTGTGAGACCATATGCTGGTGCGGTTGGCCCTGGGTTCCTTCTAATGCAAGACAATGCTAGACCTCATGTGGCTGGAGTGTGTCAGCAGTTCCTGCAAGAGGAAGGCATTGATGCTATGGACTGGCCCGCCCGTTCCCCAGACCTGAATCCAATTGAGCACATCTGGGACATCATGTCTCGCTCCATCCACCAACGCCACGTTGCACCACAGACTGTCCAGGAGTTGACGGATGCTTTAGTCCAGGTCTGGGAGGAGATCCCTCAGGAGACCATCCGGCCACCTGCATCGGGGGCATCGTCCCAGGCGTTGT